>NW_004443944.1:2999182-3000731 GCF_000243295.1 Trichechus manatus latirostris
AGCAGTGAGATTTTAGAACGTGACACCCAATTTCCCAGTTAGCTCGTGGACTGCATGTTAATAGAATCCACGTGGCGTGGCTGCAGATCCCTCAGCTCCTAAGGCCGTCTCCATGTGGCCACTCAGGTGCCTACTTTCCTCAGAGGCATGTCTGTAGGCAGGCCCCCTTTCACCGTGACCTCCCTGAGCGTATTGGAGATGCCACCAGCTCTAAAAGAAAACGTTCTGGCGTTGGAATTTTTCATCTCTGAGATTAAATACCCGCAGGATATACTGGGAACATAGATTTTAAAAATTCATTCACCAGGCATCGGGGTTTCAAATGTGAATTCCGAAATTGCAGCAATATGGAAGAAATGGAATTTTGAAACTCAATTGCATGCCTGGCGTGTGCGGACTCAAACAGCCCGTAACCCAATTCGCCAAGTTATTGAGCTTTTATCAGCCTGCACTTGCTTTCAGAGAAGCTGTTCTACAAATCTCTCTCTCTCTCTCCAAAGCACCCTGCCCCAAAGAATCTGAAGGAAGGAAGAGGCCCTGTAAACCTTAATTCGCTGGGTGGTGATTTCCAGGATCTTTCCTCCTATTATTTGGAAGTCTCCAGCAGGAGCCCTTTTGGAGGAACTGCAGAGAGGGGTGCAGAAACAGACATTTGCATATCAAACAGAAAATAGGAAACAGCCTTATTTTTGCAAATGATGCCCGTTTGTGAATAGCAAGGACAGTCTCAAAAAACCCTACATGTTACAGAGAAAAACCTCAGCTTTATTTACGTATTTACTGAGTAGTTTCTGCCTTAGATAGAAGGAGGTGTGGAAATATCACTACTTACCCCTCAGGGTAGAATTGTTACCATTTTCATTGTCAATCCCCTTTCTGTTGCAGAAATAGCCAAGCTCTGTAAAAATGTGTTGAAAAGCAACATTAAAGATGTGTTTTGCTTTTTAAAATATAAAGTAAGTTTTAATACCTCTAATAGCTCATTTCAAGGAGCGCTGGGGGTGCAACCACTAAGCGTTTGGCCTCTCAAGGGAAAGTTGGTGGTTTGAACCCACCCAGCGGCTCCGTGGGAGAAAGACCTGGCAGTCTGCTTCCATAAAGATTACAGACCAGGAAATGCTATAGGGTAGTTCTACTCTGTCACATGGGGTTGCTCTGAGCCAAAGTCGACTCAGCGGCATCCAGCAACATCAATGCTTCTCATCTCTTGATTTGGAATGGTACAAGGAGCATGGTTTTGAGATGAAACCAAATCTGATTTTTAATGCCAGGGACTCTGTGCCAATCAACAGCCACTTTGAGTTTTTTTGAGCTCTCTGAGCCTCAGTTTCCTCATTGGAAAATAGAAATACATTTCAGGGTTACTGTGGAGATTCAAATTAGATATGACCCCACCACAAGTTAATGCATGAGTGAAAAAGGCATGGAGTTTCGAGGTTAAAAGATGAGTACGAGACATAACAAGCAAATGCAATTTACCCGTGTTGTCTAAATTTCATTTGAACAAAGTGATTATAAAATGGCATTTTGGCCTTCCGGCAAGATGGCG
>NW_004443944.1:3011862-3014067 GCF_000243295.1 Trichechus manatus latirostris
AAGTGTCTTTTTTATTGTACTTTAGGTGAAGGTTTACAGAACAAATATTTTCTCATTGAACAGTCAGTACACATATTGTTTTATGACATTGGTTAACAACCCCAAAACATGTCAGCATGCTCCCTTCTCAGCCTTGGAGGACCTTTTTTTTTTGGTGAAAATATACATAGCCAAAGATACAGCATTTCAAAAATTTCTACATGTACAATTCAGTGACATCAATTACGTTCTTCCAGTTGTGCTGCTATTCTAACTTTATATGAAGGTTTACAGAACAAAATAGTTTCTCATTAAACAGTTAGTACACATGTTGCCCTATGACAATGGTTAAGAACCCCACTACATGTCAACACTGTCCTTACTCAACCTTGGGTTCCCTTTCACCAGCTTTCCTGGCCCCTCCTGACTTCTGGTCCTTGTCCCTGGACTGCTGTGCCTCATTAGTCCCGTTTTGTTTTATGGGGCTGTCCAATCCCCGGCTGAACGGCGAACCTCGGGAGTGACTTCACCAATAAGCTAAAATAAGTGTCTTTTTTTTTTAAGAGATATGTATTAGGTTGTTAGGTGCTGTCAAGTCGATTCCGACTCATAGCGACCCCCTGTGACAGGATAGAACTGCCCCATAGGGTTTTCTCGGCTGTAATCAATCTTTATGGAAGCAGATCACCAGGTAGGTTCTGCTGCTGGGTGGATTCGAACCACCATCCTTTCGGTTAGCAGCTGAGCACTTCACCATTTATGCCACCAGGGCACTGAAGTGTTGATCTAGAAAGGAAATGTCATATTGTCAGTAATTATTTTAAAATACCTAAGTAAAAAAATAGCTGAAGAAAGTGTCACTCAGTATTAACGATGGTTAAATCAAGGCGGTGTATGGAGGGTCATCATGCTGTTCTCCCTTCTTTAGTGTTTGCAAAGTTTCGTCATGAGGAGGAATTACAGACAATATTGTTCATATTCTTTCTACTCTAGACCACGGTACCTGCTCCGGGCACAGAGGCTCTGTCATTCTTTGTCGATCAACACGTGTCTATTGATTGCTCTTCTTCTTACTGAAGTACCTGGATGGTGCAACCATTAATGCACTCGGCTGCTAACCGAAAGGTTGGAGGTTTGAGTCCACCCAGAGGTGTCTCAAAAGAAAGGCTTGGTGATCTATTTCCAAATATTAGCCAATGAGATCTTTATGGATCACAACACAACATTGTCCAACCATTGGTTTTGGACATGTCACTGGGAGAAATCGCTCACTGGAGAAGGGTGCTGTGTTTGGTTGAGTAGATGGCCAGCGAGGGCGAGGACTGTAACATGCTGGCGACGGTGTGGATGACATGGACCAGGCAGTGTGTCATTCTGTTGTGCATAAGTTCACCATGAGTCTGTGTTGACTTGACAGCAGCTACCTATCTATCTAGGTATTATTTTAAATTGACTTTAATTACAATAATATGCAAAGATTTTTGGTAAAAAAAAATTAGAGGAGGCTGAAAGCGAAGGCGTTGCCCACTGAGACATCACTGCTGGCAGTGGGATAAACTGCTTCCCAGGTGTGTGCGTGCCTTCCCGGAATTCAGCTCCCCTTAGGAGGTCTTTTGTCGGGGGATTGGTTCCTTGGCCCATTCCAGCAGCTCCGCCCTTATTCTTCTGACAACAGTACCCTACTGTGGTACAGAATGCTCCGTGGAAGCAAGGATGGCGAGACTTCATCTCATGTACTTTGGACATGTTATCAGGAGGGACCAGTCCCCGGAGAAGGACAGTGTGCTTGGTAAAGTAGAGGGTCAACAAAAAAGAGGAAGACCCTCAAGGAGATGGATTGACACAGTGGCTGCAACAATGGGCTCAAACATAGCAGTGATTGTGAGGATGGCATAAGACTGTTTTGTTGTACACGAGATCCCTATGAGTCAGAACTGGCTTGACGGCACCCAGCAACAACAACAAAAACACACTGTCCTAAGGAAAACACCTCTTCCCCACTCTTCATGGTGTTTGTAGTGGGCTGATCAAACCCCTGACTCAGGCAGTCATGTGCCCTGGACATGACCACAGCAAGCACCAGAGGGAGCGTTTAGGTGTGGACCCACGGCTCTCATCACCTGATTGAAACCACATGTGAGGCTCTTGCTCCCTCTCTTGAGAGATGCTAAGCTACGGGGCCCAGCCCTCCTGGAGGCCCTCCTTCCAGAGCCAGTGCTCAGCTGT
>NW_004443944.1:3014316-3016049 GCF_000243295.1 Trichechus manatus latirostris
TCTGAAAATCAACCAGTGAAAACCCTATGGATCATAATGGTCTGATCTGCAACCGGCCATGGGATGGCACAGGTCCGGGCAGTGATTCATTCTGTTGTGCTTGGGGTAGCCAGGAGTTGGGGGCTGAGTCGACAGCAGATAACAACAAGTGTATTAAATGAGATCATGTTGGCACATTGTCTGTGTAAACTAGGTCCTCAAGAAGTAGATACTTCCCTTCCCTTCTTGCCTCCCAGGCAGAGAGCAAGCCTACAGGGACCCACGTGAGCAGAAGAGCCAATGGTCCTGGCCCCTGCACAGAGCATGTGCACTGTGAGTCATTGGAATGAACAGACAGACGGTGGATGGATGCATCACGGTTGGACGGATGGGTGAATGGTATCTGTCATAGAGAAACGACAGTTATGGTGGCCTCTGATGCTTTATAACGCGTCTTCCAAAGGATTCCTGTTGTCTGTCCTCCTTGCCTGGAACTCTTGGTGCCTCAGCCCATATTCTTGAAAACAGAGGCCCACTGATACCATCATGAGATGAGACCAAGACACATCTTGTTGTTGTTGAGTCGGCTCTGACTCATGATGGCCTTGTGTACGTCCGAACGAAACCTAGCCCAGTCCTGCACCGTCTTCACGATCGTGCTTGAGTCCGTTGCCGTGGCTGTTGTGTCAATCCATCTCATGGAGGGTTTGTCTTGTTTTCACTGACCCTCTACTGTGATGTTTATTTTAGCCATTGTTCTTTCCTGGTGACGTGTCCAAAGGAAGCGAGGGGATGGAGCAGGTCTGGGCAATGTTTCCTTCTGCTGCGCGTGGGGTCGCCGTGAGTCAGGGGCCAACTCATAACCTGACATGTATTCAATCTTGTTTTCTTTCCATTCTTGGAGGACTTCACAGAGAGGCTTTCTCTCCATCTGTGCGGTCAGCTCAGGAGTCATGCAGGGCACTGGGCAACCTTCCTCCCCCCTCCTATTCCGGCTGCAGACCTGGAGAGTGAGGACTCTGAGCTCCGATGCGATGCAGAGCCTCACCCCAGTGCATCCTCTGTGAGTGTGTGTGTGGGGGCGAAAGCGGAGCACAGACTTCATGGATTGTGCAATTTCATCTTCTATGCTCGTTAGAGAGAGTTACTTGCCTTCTTTCAAATCTTCCCTGAGGTGACGGAAACCTCAGCTTATAGAAAGGGATGAAAAAAGGAAGAATAAAAAGTAATAACAGCTCCGGATTTTCGGCTGCGGATCACATCGAGGCGTGTGGTGTCGGGATGCATCCGTCAGGTTTCATTACCGGGCACCGTCCCTGGTGGGGACACGGCCCACGGTGTCAGCTGGAAAGAAAAGGAAAGGAAAAACAAATCATTCCACAACCACTCAAGTTTAGCAAAGTAAAACTTGTTAGAAATGGAATTTTCTTCATGTATAAAAGAAGGTAAACACCAATATTCAAAGACCCCCAGATTTTCCGGCTGGATTTGAAGGCTGGGAAAAGCTACAGGACTTTCTAATTCTCGTAGGTCTATAACCTTGGGCTTCTAACAGCCTTTTGGCTCTATAGATGCACAGCAATGTTTTTGCAAACCTGAGCGCGAGAATCACTGGGTGATTGGTAAAAATGCTGGTTCCATGGCCCCATGCTAAACCCACTGAATAATTAGAATTTCTGAGGATGGTACTTGGAATATGCATTATTTTTATTGTTGTTGAAAATATACACAGCAAAACATACACCAATTCAACA
>NW_004443944.1:3016565-3018587 GCF_000243295.1 Trichechus manatus latirostris
GGGCATGATGTGTGTTTACTACCTTCCCCATCAATGACATTGTCCAGCTATGATTCTGCATTCCCTTAGCATGCTATCAAAGGCTTCCCAGGGCTGGGCTGCACTTCCCCGACACCTGGGACCCAGCAAGCTCTCCACAGTGCAGAGCTGTTGGAAGAAAGCTGGGCTGGTCCAGTCCAAATGTGCCTGGTGGAGTAGAAGTGACATGGGGTAGATGCTGAGAGCGCAAGTTCACTCGACACCTAAGAACGGCACAGCGTGGTCCTGGAGTGTGCAGGTAGGTCTTTCATCCCTGCCACCAATGATGGCTGCACACTTCCTTGGATATCACCGTAAGGAGGACAAGTGTGAGTGCAGACCGCACGGTGGTGGACACAGAGAGGAGCAGACCTCAGAGTCAACACCTCCACGTCGTCACTTGTCAATTATTCCTATTAGTAAAGGGAGGGGTGTATAAGACAGTACTATTGTTCGTGTTTCACTTAAAAATCCAGTTGCTGTGAAATCGATTCCAACTCCTGGCAACCCCATGCATATCAGAGTAGAAATATGCTCCACAGGGCTTTCATTGGCTGATTTTTCAGAAGTAAACCTCCAGGTCTTTCTTCGGAGGCACCTCTGGGTGGACTCAGCCTTCTGGTTAGCAGCAGAGTGTGTTCACCACTTGCACCACCCAGGAACTCTACACCCACTCCCCTTGTGTCGAGTCCGACTCACGTGATCCCATTGACAGAGTCGGACTGCTCCATAGGGTTTTCTTGGCCTTAATCTTTATGGAAGCAGATCTGCAGGCCTTTCTTTCCTGGTGCTGTTGGGTGGGTTCGAAACGCCAGCCTTTAGGTTAGTGGCTAATCATCAACTGTTTGTGCTGCCCAGGAACCTTCAGGGACTCCATAGCACTTCATCAACGCCAGGCAGCGAGCTGAGCCCTTTGAGGTTGGGAATGTTATAATTTCTGATTTACAGACGAGGAAACTGAGGCTCAGAGGGGTTCAGTGAGCTGCTCCGAGTCACCCAGTGAGGAAGGGTGATGTTGGGTGAGACCCTCCTGCAGGCAGATCCTGGTCTCGCTCTGTCACCAGGAGGATAGAACATCCGCCGATGGGGACGGAGGGGCTTGATTTTTAGCCTAAGATTATTGTATTTTTCCAAACAGAGTGCATTGTGAGCACAACATAGGCGCTACTTCAGAGAGCGCGGCGTGAGCATCTGCAGCACATGGGAAAATCTCTGTCAGATTAGAAAGCATGGTTGTCAGGGCACCAGGAAAGTACACTTTCACGCAAAGCACTTTAATAGACGTAAAAAAGTGTGCCTTCTCACGGCAGTGCTATGTCTGAGAGACAAGAGTCCTCCAGCAGGCAGTGGACAAATGGGAGCCTCATAGGAGACCTGGCCCTCGCCCGCTGCCCCTCCCAGTCCTGGCCAGAGAAGGGCCTGAGGTCGGTCCATGAAGGTGCCCTCCCAGGGGTGGGCCTGGGGTTCACAGAGACCCCTTCCCAGGGGTTCTTTGAAGTGCCTTCCCAGGGGTCCATGGAGGCCCCTCCTCAGGGATGGGGATGGGGTCCATAGAGGCCTCTTCCTGGGGGTTTATTGAGGTCTTTACCTTGGGGGTTCAAGGGGGTCCTTTCTCAGGGATGGGAGTGAGGTCCATGGAGGTCCCTTCCCGGGGGTCCACAGAGACCCCTTCCCAGTGTTGGGGTTGGGGTCCACAAAGCCCCCTTCCATCCTGGGGCAGGCTCCACTGCATCCCAATGGGAAGTGAGGAGAAGCCAAGCCCTACCCAGCCTGTCTGCATTATGTCCTTCTACTGTGTCTCAGCCTGTTACCTGAGACCCAGGAACACACCTTTCAACTGCAAAAGGTTTGACTAAATGCCTGCCGTCCCCTTCCACCGGCCCTGCCTCCAGAGCCACACCAGGGACTGGTAAGAACGCATCACATCTCATCCCTCTGTCCCATCCCTCCATTCCCATGGACCCTAGATGCCCAAGGGCACAGCCTTGCTGAGAGCACAGGGCT
>NW_004443944.1:3019194-3020517 GCF_000243295.1 Trichechus manatus latirostris
CTAACAGTAACAAAAGATGTGGATCTTGGTTCTAGCTCTTGGCATGTTTCTGGAAGGAGTATGCCTGGACCTCCTCTTCGGGAATCCCTTCCACTTTCACTTTGCCCCAATCTCACAAGCTCCCGTATTAGTCCAGAAACATGCCACCAGTTGTTTCCCTTGCCCAGGATGTTCCTCCCGGATGTCCCCGTGCCCTACTCCCTCTCCTTCTTCCCATACTTGCTCTGACGTCATCTTTGGAATGAGGCCCCCTGCCTACCCTTTAGGGAAACTTTCAACCCACAGCCCACCCTGCACCCTCGATGTCAAGACCCACTCTGCTTTGTCCACTCCCGTGGCACGTAGCTCCCTCTAACATCCCAGAGCGATCACTCAACCAGGACTTCGGTTGCTGCAGTCTGTGTGTCCCCTCTAGGACAGAAGCTCAGAGACGCAGCATCTTTGTGGCTTTGCTCACTGACCTGTCTTCAGTGTCCATTGCAAAGCAGATGCTCCACACAAATGTGAATGAAGGGAAGCTTTGCGTTGTTCCTACACTGGCTGTCCCCAGTGGACCTAATATGAATCTTGCTCACATTTGTCCTGTGTAGGGGAGAAAATGTATTTACTACACTTTCACCTTCAGATTAGGCCTTCCCAGCCCACCCAGAGCTCCCGATCTGCTTCCTGAAGAGCTTGAGTTTCCCATAAGATATATTACCATCCTACACGGAGTCTTATGTGTTGGAATTGACTCGATGGCACCCAACAACAACAACACGTACCAAGTGTTTTACTTATTTATTCCATTTATTTTTGTCACCTCCGATGAACCTATGAGGAGCCTTGGTGGTGCAAGCAGTCAAGTGCTCAGCTGCTAATGGAAAGGTCAGTGGTTCCAACCTACCAGTGTCTCCGTGAAAGAAAGTAATCTGCTCTCATGAAGATGACAGCCTAGAAAACCCTATGGGCCAGTTCTCCTTTGTCACACAGCACCCAACAACAGCAACAATGTAATTATGAGTTCCAAGAGGGCAGGATTTTTTCTCACTTTTGATGATTTCTTTGTCCTTGGTGCCAAGAATGGCCTACAATATAGTAGGACAATGATAAACATTTGCCGAATGAATAAATGTCTAACTGAAATGAATGAATCAACCTGGGTCTCAGTCCCTAAGCAGTCATGGCTCAAGAGGCTCAGACTATAGTCTCTAGGAGCAATGGGGCTGGAGCTGGCCCAAACCCCTTGCAGTCGAGTCAGTTCCAACTCATAGCCACCCTATAGGACAGAGCAGAACTGCCCCATAGGGTTTCCTAGGCTGTAATCTTTATGGGAGTAGATCA
>NW_004443944.1:3022118-3023628 GCF_000243295.1 Trichechus manatus latirostris
ACGGGACGATAGATGACAAGGACCTTCCCCCAGAGCCAAAAGAGAGAGAAGGCCTTCCCCTCAAGCTGGAGCCCTAAATTCAGACTTCTAGCCTCCCAGACTGTGAAAGAATAAATTTCTGTTTGTTAAAGCCATCCATTTGTGGTATTTCTGTTATAGCAGCACTAAATAACTAAGACAGGAGGGGAGACGCCTAATGTTTACCTTTCACGGAGTCATATAGCATTCCTGTGTCATCTGAGCCAAACAGCACCTGCTGATGGGTGCCAACCATCTCAGATTCACCGGAGCCAAGTGCTACATCTTGCTTTGGAGTGTTCTGGGTGGTCCAGCACATGCAGGCAGACAAAAACAGCTGAACTTAGCTACTGTGTGTGTGTGGACATGCACACATGTGTACCAAGCTCCTACTGTACACCCACAGGTGTACTGGGGCCATGCCACCATGGCAAAGATGACCTGGGGCAGGAGGGATGCCCTAATGCTGATGAGTGAGGACAACGAAAACAAAATCAAAGAGAAGAAGGGAGGTGTGAGTGCAGCTGCTGGGGCTTCCAGCCATCCGCTGCAGGGAGCTCTGCTTCCAGCCACAGCCTCCACCAGCCCCTCCCATTCTCCCACCATGGGTCTTTGCTCATGTTGTTCCTCACCTGGGAATGCTCTTCCCTCTTTTCTTCACCTGGCTCACTCTCACAATTCTTCCAATCTCAATTCAAAGGGCACCTCTTCCAGGAAGCCTTCCTTGATTCACTGCCTAGGTCAAGTCCCCATTGCATGACCTGGAGCCCCACGCCCCTCTCCTTAGGAGCTCCTGCCAGTTGCATGTTCGTGGGTGTGATGATCAGTTTTATGTGACAACTTGGCGAGGCTATGGTTCCCAAGGGTTTGATGAAACAGTAGACTGCTTCCTGTTCGGTAATGTAATCTAGTGCAATGTAATGTAATCACCTTCCATAATGTAATACAATATAATCAATAAATCCATTGAAAAGGAAGTTCCTTAGGGTGTGGTCTGCCTTTAGACTATAAATAGATATTTTGACAGAACTTGCTCACTCTCTTTCTGGGCACTACACACTTCCCATCATCTGACCTGTGGATCTTGGACACAAGTCTGCAGGAGTCTCCAGTCAGCCACCCGAACTACAGGTTTTGGACTTGCTAGCCCCCATGATTGCATGAACTAATCCCTGAAAGTAGATCTCTCCCTATATATACACACATCGCATTGGTTCTGTTTTTCTAGAGAACTCTGAGTAAGACAGTGTGGTTGGGGGGCTTTTGGCTGTCTCCCCTCTAGGCCATCTGTCTACGAGGACAGGCGCGGGTTTGGATCTCCTGCACTGTCTCGTCTGCAGCTCGATGCAGAGTTCAGCACGTGGCAGGCACCCATGATGCCTTGCTGAACAGACGAGCTTGTTCTCAACAGAGGAAGAATACAGGCCCTCCCTGACTTCAGGCATATTCGAGTTATGAGGAACCACGCTTACAATCGTCTGGGGTTTTTTTT
>NW_004443944.1:3024733-3042786 GCF_000243295.1 Trichechus manatus latirostris
ATCTTGGGACTCTGTTGCTTAAAACCCAGTCATGCATCCCACAGCTCCTAGGATGGGGTCTTCTTAGCATGGCCACTCTCTCACCCACTCTCAGCTCCGGTCCCCGTGAATCTCTAGCTCCTCCACATGCCGAGCTCTGCCTTGCTTCTGGAACTTGGCAGATACTGTTCCCTACACCTGGAGCACTCGCTATTTCCTTCCTTTTTGCGCATTAGAAGGAGCCCTGGTGGCACAACAGTTACACACTTGGCTGCTAACTGAAAGGTTGGCGGTTCAAACCCACCAGTGGCTCCGAGGGAGAAAAGACCTAACAATCTGCTCATAAAGATTACAGCCTAGAAAACCGTATGGGGCAGTTCTACTCTGTCACATGGGTTGAGCACCCAACAACGGCAATAACTACTGCAAATTAGCTCTCAGCTGGAGCGTCTCTTTCCTGAGCTCCTGTAGCTCCTATTGCGTGTTTTCATAGCTCCGGGTCCCCTTCCTAACTCTCACCACAGGTCCTTGGGTAGGGCAAAAGCTTTGCACTCAATTACAAACCTAAAGGTTGGCGGTTTGAAGCAATACAGGGGCACCCCAGAAGAAAGACCTGCCGATCTGCTTCCATAAAGATTCCAGCCAAGAAAACCCTATGGAACCGTTCTACTCTGTAACACATGGAGTCACCGTAAGTCAGAATGGACTCAACGGGCTTGGTGTTCTGGAACTCTCATCACATGGTATTATGATAAAGTTTAAGTTATTTATCTTCCCTGCTCAATATTCAGGTCCATGAGGGCTTCGACAATGTGGACCCCACAGTTGCTGTACCCACAGCTCTCTGCCCAGCCCTCACGGGCAATGTTTGTTGAGTGAATAAATGTTTGTATAAGAGGGACCACTGTTTCCCTAGAGCAGTTAGGCTGTTTAATGGAGTTACTGAGAGCCTGGTTCCAATTCAAACTTCCTAGTTCAAACCCTGGTTTCACCTCTCACCAGCTGTGTGACTTTGGGAGGTTCTGGATTTCATCAAGCCTTAGTTTTTTCTTTACAAAAGGAGGTGTTAGGAATAGCATTGATGGGCTCAGATAGTTGAACCCATAAAAAACCTGTCGCTGTTGAGTCGATTATGACTCATAGTTACCCTATAGTAGATTAGAACTACCCCATAAGTTTTCCAAGGAGTGGCTGGTGGATTTGAACTGCCGACCTTTTGGTTAGCAGCTGAACTCTTAACCACTGTGCCACCAGGGCTCCCAGAGGGCTGAAGTGAGGAATAAGTGATTAATACATATGTAAAGAACACGAGCCAGCACCTGGCCTAGGGAAGATGCTCTGCAAACAGGGGCTGAGCTTACCGGTTCAAGCGAAGGAAGGCCGAGAGGCGGAGAGGGAAATGGGACTAGATTTGGATTAGACACTGCACTTCCTGGTTAGGCTTCAAGTGTTCTGAAATTGCTCTGTGTCTGAAATGATATTTTCCGAGTGAACACACATGTGTTGTCTGGTGATATTTGCTGTGTCCAATCTGCTATTTCTTTCATATATGTGCCTTTACCCAAGATTAGAAAAGAATTGAAATGAAGGGCTGTAGTAAAATCAATGACTTTCTGGTAAAACCTGACCACCCCCATTTGTGGGGTCAGAGAATATGCCGGGGAAGTTTTGAGGGGTTTGCAGACCTCCAGCTGGTAGAAAGGTCTGTGGTCTTTGTGTGTGTGTTGGGTCCCTAGGGGTGAACCCAAGCAGGCCAAGTTTCGTGGGCTCTGGATTTAGAGGGACAGAGAACACGCTGGGTGAGTTTTGAAGGGTTTGCCGACCTCCAGCTGGTAGAGAGGTCTGCGGTCTTTGTACACGTGTTGGGTACCTAGGGGTGGGACCCGAGGGGGCCAAAGTTCATGGGCTCTGGAGTTGGAGGTCAGTCTTTGGCCCTAGTTTTTCCACATGAAGCCATGTAACTTCGGGAACACTTCTTAACCTCTCTGGGCCTCAGTTTCTTCATTTGTAAAATGTAAAATGGAACTCTATCCATAGGGTGGCTGTAGGATGAGATGTGAAAATGAATATCAAGTGTGTAGAATAGTGTGTGACCCACAGCATGGGCCAGTAAAGGGTTAACTTTTATTGTTGTGATGCTGTTTGTTATTGCAATGGCTTGTGATTTATTTGCAGCTGTAAACCCTTATTATTTTATACCTAAGAATTCAGAGTTCTAGGGTCAAAGATGAGCCCCCTGGATTGGAAGGCACTCAAAATACTCAGTGGCCACAACGAGGACTCGAGCAGACCAACGATTGTGAAGAAGACACAGGTCTGGGCAGTGTCTCGTTCTGTTGTACATGAGGTCGCCGTTCGTCAGAGCCGACTCAACGGGAGCTGACAACACCAGGGTCACAGCAAGCGTCTTCATTCCACATCCCCATTTATCAGCTCCTTGTTCCTACTACTTGTAGGTCGATTCCATCATAGCTGGGCTGTTAAATTTTAAGATCTACATGTGTCTATCTTTTCTGAGTTTTGAAGTAGTGTTTTCGACATTACAAAGGGGTTGAACTTTGGTTACTTGAAAAAAGAGTGGAAATCCAGGCATTCTCTGGCAAAAAGGCAGACTAACAGCAGGAAAGGCAGCTGCAGAGAGAATCAGGTTTCTCTTTTACGCACCATATAGATCACAGGATGGATATTAGCGAAGTAAAGGAATTAATGGGGAGTGAAAACAATGCAACAACTGATGAAACAGCTCTGGCCGGAGGCGATGGAGGGAAAATCTGAGGAAGAATCTGGAGAACGCAGCAGCTGAAATTGGGTGGGGGAGCGGGCCAGGGCGACAGGGCGTCAGGGCACAGCCCGGGCAGTCAATGAGGGGCGGGGTGGAGAGCCCAATGGGGGAGGCTCCAGAGACACAGGGTAAATGGACAGACAGGTAAAGCAGACGTGAAGCAGAGCCAGTTAAAGCCAGCAAGGAGGCTGACTTGCCTTCTTAAAGCCCTTCCTTGTGGGAGTGAACCACAGCGACCACCGGAAAGCTCACTGCTCTGAGTTGGCTATGTGCACTTGCGTTTGGAGCTGTGATTTTGTGTAGAGTTTCAAGGTAGGCATCTCAGGGTGAAAAAGGAGGTGATTGATGCCTCCTTCCTCCCTCATTTCTCTTCTCCACCGTCTGTTCTCTCCCCTCCCTCCTGAGGCTGCCTGGCCTAGTTGATTCTCCTACCAGAGTCACCCATCATCCATGGGGGGCTTGCTGTGGGCTCAGGCACTGATGGCTAAACACACACATGTGCATGCTTTGTTGAATTTACTCTTTACACGGAACCTGACTCAGAGGTTCTCTTAGTATCCCTATTTTACAGATGAGGACACTGAGGTTCAGAAGGTTTAGATGACTCACACTCACTACACAGTGGCCAAGCTAGGATTCAAACTCAGAACTTGGCTCTGAAGAGCTGCATTAAATGAACTTGAAGACTTTGGGTACAAATCTTTGGCTATCTGCAAAGGAATTCGGTTTTGTACGACCCAGCAACTCCACTCCTAGTATCTACCCAACAGAAATGGCAACACACGTCTGCACAAAAACTTGTACATGAATGTTTGTTGCAGCATTATTCACAATAGCCAAAAAGTGGAAACAGCCCAAATGTCTGTCAGCTGATGAATGGACACACAAAATGTGGTATGTATACACAATGGAATGTTATTCAGCCATAAAATGACAAAGTGATACATGTTACAATGTGGATGGGCCTTGCAACATTATGTCAAGTTAAAGAAGTCAGACAAAAAAGGACACATACTGTCTGATTCTATTCACATGGAATGTTCAACCAAGAAACCAAATCTGTTGCCCCCAAGTTGATTCCAACTCACATGACCCTATAGGATAGAGTAGAACTGCTTCATAGGGTTTCCAAGGAGCAGCTGGTGGATTCGAACTGCCAATCTTTTGGTTAGCAGCTGCGATGGTTAAGATTGTATGTCAGCTTGGCTGGGCCATGCTTCTCAGTGTTTTGGCAGTTGTATAATGTTGTGATCACTTCCCTGTTGAAATTTGATATGTGATCACCCCCATGATGGAATCTGCTGAGCGGTATTGGTGGGAGTGGGGCCTGTGGCAGCTCACTGCCCCCTCAGCCTTCATCTCTCTGCCCTCCGACGGCTACTTCCTTCCTGCTTGCCTTGCCAAGGTTTTTGGCTTGTTCTGGATCCAGCAGCTGCCTCTTATCATCTCACCTCTGGTTCTTGGTACTTGAACTAGCAGCTTACCTGTCCATCTTGGGATGAGTCGATCTTCACAGCCTGTGAGCCAGAGTCCTGTTCCCTAACCTGCTGATCTTGGGTTCGCCAGCCCTTGCAGCTACATGAATCAGGACAAACCTTGCGGTCTTGTCTGCTGATCTTGGAATTCATCGACCTTCACAGCCTGTGAGTGGGAGCCCCTCTCCGACCTGCCGACCTTGGGTTCACCAGCTTCTGTGGCTGCATAAATTGGGAGAGGCCTCTACTCTGATCCAAGCACTTGGGACGTTCTAGCCTCTACAATCATGTGAGCTGTTTCCTTGATATAAATCTGTTGCTCTATATATTTATATGCTTTACTGGTTTTGCTTCTCTAGAGAACCCAGCCTAAGACAGCAGCCAAATGCTTAACCACTGTGCCACCAGGGCTCTGCAGAATGTCCAGAGAAGGTAAATCTATAGAGGTAGAAGGTAGATTAACAGGTGCCATGCCTGGGGGTGAGAATGGGCATTAATGGCACATAGGCACGAGGGATCTTTGTGGGGAGATAAAAATGCCTGACACTGATTCATGGTGATAGTTGCACCACTTGGTAAAGTGATGAAAAACCATTGAATTGGACACTTGAAATGGGTAAATGTCACCAGGTGTAAAATATACCTTCAGAAAAGGAGCCCTGGTGGTCCAAAAGTTAGGTGCTCGGCTGCTAATCTTAAGGTTGGCAGTTCAAACTCACCCAGTGGCTTTATTATTTGCTTTTGTAAAGACTGTTGTTGTTAGGTGACATTGAATCAATTTTCTTGGCCTTAAACATTATAGCCAAGAAAACGCTATGGGTCAGTTCTACTCTACCACATGGGATCACTATGAGTTGAAAATGAACTCAATAGCACCTAACAACAACAACAAAATTGTTTAAGAAAAGTAGAAAAGCAATCTTGCTTTTTCCTCTTGGGTGATTCTCCTCATTCAAAAATGAGGTGGGGTGGCTATTGGCAGTTCACCAGTAATTTAGAGGCTGTTCCAGAAGATGAACAAAACACAGTGTTCTTTTTCTATGGTGTTCCCTGTGCTGTCTCCGGGAGGCAGGGAGCTGGAGGGCTCACGTGACGGCGGCCCAGCAGAAGGAAGGGTTGGAGTAGGTACAGATGGGCACAGTTGGGCTGCTCATTTCTTGAGTTTGCACATGCGTTCCTGTCAAGATCTGCTTCTCCAGCACTCAGAAGTGTCAGCCCCATGGGCTGTACAAGCAGGTGGGCGTCTGCAGCTTGGGTGTTTGTTCTGCAGACTGAGCCTGAGGTTGTTTATGCAATGATGGAGGCGCTTGCTTTCTGGCAGGATCTGGCTAAACAGTGTCTAGCTGTTGCTGGCTTCCCAGATGGTCATCCAGAATAGCTGGGGAAGGGCAAGAAAGCAATCAGGTTTTGTTTGGGTGAAGTCAGTGCAGCAGCTGTCTTGCTCCTCCCTGTAGATCTGCGTCCAGCTTTCTGTGACCCAGCAGTGGGCAGCAGCTTGAGTCTCAATGGGCTGTGAAGGTGAACTTAGAATGAGAGTACAGGGCTCTCAGTCTCCCCTAAGCTGGGCATCATCCCGGAGGACTACTCCTCTGCTGACTTCATCCTGGTCCCTAGTAGGAAGTACCCATATTACTGGTGCAGTGTTTAAGTGTTTGCCCGCTAACCAAAAGTTTGGCAGTTTGAATCCACCAGCTTCTCCTTGGAAACCCTATGGGGTAGTTCTCCTCTGTCCTACAGGATGGCTATGAGTCAGAATTGACTTGACGGTAATGAGTTTTTCTTCTTCTAAGCAAAGATGTCACTTTGATGACTAAGTGCTCCTGACCCAAGCCACGGCCTTTTCAATCACTTCATATTCATGTGAAAGCAGGACAATGACAAAGGAAGACAGAAGAAATCAATTGGAATTGTGATGTTGGCAAAGAATACTGAAAATACCATGGACTTCCAGAAGAACGAATAAGTCGGTCATAGAAAAAATACAACCAGAATGATCCTTACAAGCAAGGATGGCAAGACCTCATCTTGCTTACTTTGGACACATCATCAAGAAAAACCAATCACTAGAAAAGGGCATCCTGTTTGGTAAAGTACACAGTCAGGGAAAATGAGGAAAATCCTCAACAAGATGGATTGACACAATAGCTGTAACATGCCTGGCTTAAACATACCAACCATCATGAAGATGATGTAGGACTGGGCAATGTTTTGTTCTGTAGTACTTGAGGTCTCTTTGAGTTGGAGCTGACTGGATGACAACTAACAATACAACAACAATAGGCCTCTGGAGCATACACTTATACTGGCTGAATGGCCTTGGCCCAAATCCCCTGCCTGCGCACGCCACCACTTGCTTCCCTGAACTTCCCCAGCGCCCACGACCAACCCTGAGATCCCACAACTCAAGGCACCAGGCTGTGGTAAGAGACTCCAGGACTCGACATTTTTCTGATGGGCCTTTCCCTGAGATCCAACAGTTGGGTAAATGTTGACTATTGCCTAACCTTCCCACCTTTAGTGTGAGTCCCTCCCCAACGTCCCATGAACTCAAGGCTCAGCCTCAGCTCATCCTAGCACCTCCCCACTGGTCCTCCTTCTATGCAAGAGACACCCTCCCTGAGTAAGATAGACCCAAGAACACTGGGCATGTATGTCCTTCTGAAGCAGAAGGTAGACCCATGCTCCTAGTCTGTGTTGATACAGAGGAAGACCGGTGGGAGATAGAGAGGGAAGTACCCCCACATCCTACACAGATCCTGTGCTTCAACGCTGACTTTGAAATGGAGGGAAAGACACATCTTTCAGGACGTTTGTTCCAACAAGGAACAAATGGCAAAGAGAAGCCTCTTCTGGCAGTTGTCTCCTTATTGTTTCCTATGTTAAAAGATGTGGTAATGCTGAGCATCAATCTGGACTGTGCGAGAGAAGGCAGCAAACATTGGGAAATGGGTCTTTCTGTTTCTGCCTGCACTTGAAACACGACAGCTGTTATACACTTCGATTACTTTCTGCAAAGCTACAAATCAAAGATTCAAACCAGGATGTGCTGACTGTCTTCTGCCCAGACAGGCTGCCGTGGGCCCCTGGGCTCTGCAATCATTCAGCATCTGGGTACTTATTATATAGCGTCAAGATTGAGGGGTGAATGGGGTCTTAAAAGTCATCTGGTACCCACCTCCATTTATTAAATGAGGAAATCAGATTTAAAAATGTACCTAAGCCTAGTGCATTTTAACCATGGACAGTCTACTTCAGATACGTCCTTTGTAGACAGGCACTTCTACATGTTCCCAAGTGTTCTTATAGCCTGGGACCAGTTTTACATTTGGGGGGCATAGAGGAGTAAACCACCACCTGTTTAGTTCATCCTACTGTGACAACTTGCGTGTTGCTGTGATGCTGGAGGCTATGCCACTGGTATTTCAAATACCAGAAGCGTTATCCATGGTAGACAGGTTTTAGAAGAGCTTCCAGACTAAGACAGACTAGGAGGAAATGCTTGACAATCTACTTCCCCAAATAAGCCAATGAAAACTGTATGAAACACAACAGAATATTGTCTGATATAGTGCTGGAAGATGAGCCTCCTAGGTTGGAAATACACCGTGGCCACAACAATGGACTTGAGCGTGCCGACAACTGTGAAGATGGCGCAGGACAAGGCAGCATTTCATTCCTTTGTACACGGGGGTTGCCTTGCACCAAATCCAGATCCACGGCAACTGACAGCACCATGCAGGGGTAGAAGCCAGCAATAAGCGTTACCGTTAATGAAGAGGGCATCACATCCATTGGAAGTTTCTTGACTTGATGCAGTAGAAAATGGAAAAACAGAGGGCGATCAGTCCACCGGATGTCTTTGGGGTCCAAGACCAGGGAAGAGAAGAGATCTTTAACGGGAAATCTCCTAACCACTCTTGGAAAACCACGTTGTTCTGTTGCTTTTGTTTTGTTCCGTCGGGATCTTCTCTTTTTCATCTAAGCATGTCTTGGAGAAAACAGACGTTCTTTGTCAGAGTTTCTCCCAACCTGTGGTGAGCACCACATGGCCAAGAAGAAACGAAGGAAAAGTATCACTCTGCCTTGGAGCAAATTCTGCTTTTAAATCTCTGCTCAACTCTTCAGAATATAAAGGTCCTTTTAAAGCTATTTTTGAATCTCATTTTACATTAATCTTTTTAAGTGATAAATTCAGTCATGAGTCTTAAACCTCTCACACTGAATATGTGAGCACCATCAAATCCCACTTTTTGAAGCATCTTTCGGTGGGCTTAAAGAAATGTGTTTATTTATTCCTACTCTGAATAGCTGAGGTTGTAAACCAGCTTTCTCTCTAACTCTGTTTACATGGCTCCAGGCTGGCTTAAAGTGGCACACCTAGCCAACGTGTGCCTCCATGGGAAGGGTGATCTAATACTATTCTAACACCCTCATGGAGATGAGCAGGACGGATGCTTTAGCCTGGGTATCTGCACAAAGAAAGGACCCTAGTGGCTCGACGGTTAAGTGCTGGGCTCTAACCAAAAGGTCGGGGGTTTGAACTTACCCAGTGGCTCTGAGGGAGAAAATGTTACTGAACCCGGGAATGTGGGTCCTTGTCCAGTGAGCTCAGACCTGCCAATAAGCTGGACACTGGTCTTTGAGAAAGAGGAAGTAACTTTATTGCAATGCGCAGAGCAAGAAGCCAGGAAGAAGTTCCTCAGATCTGACTCCCCAAGCTACGGGGAAGGAGAGCTTATATGTGATTTGGGTGGCAAGATGGTGGCCGTGCGGGCATACTGGGGAGGGAAAATTCTAGAAGGCAGCCAGGAAACAGGAAGTGACGTGGTTCTTGTTAGCCCTCTCACTTTGGAATAGGGTCCAGGTGATGATTTTCCTTCTGATTCTTTCCTCCTGTTGCATCTTCTGTTGAAGTCAGTTGGTGGTCACAGCTGGCCCTTCTGCGCATGCGGGGCAGGTTAGATCTGGTTTGGGCTAGTTTAAGGATTGATGGAAATTTACTGGCATTCCTAGGGTCAGGTTACAAAAAGACCTGGTGATCTTCCATCAAGATTACAGCCTTAGAAACCCTATGGGGCAGCTTCTTTCTGTCCTGTAGGGTCGCTAGGAATCAGAATCTACTCGATGGCACACAACAACGACAAAAACTGCGCAAAGGTGTCTAAAAGCCTTCCCATCGTGACACTCAGGAGCACCGTGGGCAGAATGGCTGTGGTATCACCCTTGTCTCTAACGGCACACAGGATCCACTGCCCCCATTAAATAAGGAGATTAGAGGCCAGAACTTTGTGGTGGTGTTCTCCCCTTATAGCCGTGGTCTCAACTGGGCGGGGGGAGGGGGGGTGGAATTTGCCTCCCAAGGGATATTGGTCTAGGGCTGGAAGCACTTTTTTTTTTACAACTTGGGGTAGGGGGGTGTTATTGGCATCCAGTGGGTGGAGACCAGAGATGCTGCTAAATATCATCCCACAATGTTCAGTACAGCTCCCACCATGAAGGATTATCTGGTCGGAAATGTCAATAGTGCCAAGGCTGAGAAACCCTGACTTAGACTAATTCACTGTTTTTACGTAACAAATGTGAGTCTGGAAACGTCCATCCTAATAGGCACCAAGACATCGGGACTATTTGAAGAAACTGTTAAAACGTTATTTCCTGGATCCTTGTTACCTAATAAAACCAAATCCCAGGGAAATTTGGGGCTAAGCCTAGCTGAAGAACTCCCACACGGGATGACACAACAGTAGCTATTTTCAGTCATTTGCACCGATTCCTAAAACACGAAGATGGCCTCCCCAGCTTATCCATTCCGTGACTTCAGTGTTGGCGTGTTTCACACGTCTTGGTTTTTAAATGCACGCTTATGTCTGCATAGGCTTCTGTTTTCCCCGCTGTACTTTCTGACTGTGTGTAGCAGGTGTGGCTTTTTGTGTTTTGTTTTAGTCAAGCAGGGGCCCTTCTGTGGGGGATCCAACCACTGACCATTCACTGTGGTTTGGGGGGTTGTCTCAATCACTTCTCACCCCCCCATTCTATCAGCAGCATTATATAGCGATTGTTGTTGTGTGCCATTGAGTCAATTCTGACTCATAGCGACCCCACATGAGAGAGTAGAACAGCCCCATAGCATTTCCTAGGTTGAAATCTTTATGGGGGAGCCCTGGTGGTACAGTGGTTAAGAGCTCAGCTGCTAACAAAGAGGTTGGCAGTTCAAATCCACCAGCTGCTCCTTGGAAACCCTATAGGGCAGCTCTACTCTGTCCAATAGAGTTGCTATAAGTTGGAATTGACTCAATGGCAATGGGATTAGAATCTTTAAGGGAACAGATTGCCAGATCTTTCTCCTGCAGAGCCACTAGTGGATTCAAACTGCCCATCTTCAGGTAGCAGCCCAATGCTTAACCATTGTGCCAGCAGGACTGCTTACACAGTGATTAGTTAAGGATATGTGTGTTACACCTGAAGTGAAACAACTTAACTCACGGTAAACACTGGCATAGCTGAGTCATTGGACCCCCTCATCTAACTTCGCCAGGGGGAGGAAATCATTATCAGCATCAACAGCTAAAGACTGATTCCTCTGAGGTGGAGGTCACACATACCTTCTCTTTCCAACCTTTTTTCCAATTCTGACACCAGCTGTCTCTCCCACGGCACTCTCTACTTTCTGCTGGGTTGGATAATTTGTTGCAATGGACACACAGAACTCACAGATAATCCTCACGATTAGGGCATTTATTAGGGAAATAACAGGTTACAATTCGGGCTCAGAAACACTCAGGATACAGCTCTTCCATCAGGACAGCTTCTCGGCCGTGCCCTCAGGCACGCCTCTGCCTGGCCCTCAGCCTCTTGGCCCTCTGCCCCTCAGGCCTCTTGGGCTGGCTTGGCCTCTGCCCTGCTCTGGAAAGTGATACAAAGCTCTTTAGCTCTGCCAGTGAGTGCCTGGAAGCACACCACGCCACCAGCAAGCTTCTTGCCCAAAGGCACTCTTGCTCCATGGTCTGCGAAGCCCACCTGGTCATCTCCTGCTGGTCTCCTGGTTCTGCTTCTGCTGTTTCTCTGCCATCATTGCCACCATTTCTCACCAGCCTGCACTATCTCCAGTGTTACGGTTCTCTGTCTCCTGGGTTAGGAGGTTCTCAGCGCAGGGACCCCAGTTCTAAAGGATGCACTCTGCTCCCAGCTCTTCTTTCTTGGTGGTATTGAGGTCCCCCTCTGCTCTGGAATTGGCTCTCCTTTTAAGACTAGCCGGATGCAAAAACTGACTAATGCCCTCATTAGGGTTCCGTACACCTTATTTGCATGGTCCCACCCAGTCATTCCGTGGGAGTCACAAAGACTATGGCTAGAAGGGCCATATTAAGTAATTCACTGCACCGCACTCACCTACCCACTTTATTTAGTAAGGAATCAATTTTATGCCCTAACTGTGATATGAAGGTCAACTGAAAGGAAATCAATCTATACTCAAATATGTGTTTCACAATTAAATGCTCAGGAACAGCATCTTCAGGAAACACAGTGAATCACACACAGCTGATTGCCCTTCACAGGGGAGGCGACACCCATAAAGGCAGAACCGACACAAGCATGTCATTCAGCAGCTCAAATCCACCAGTGGAGTTGTGTTGGGGACGCAGGTCTATAAAACAGCTCCTGGTAAAGGCCCACACAGCAAAACAAAACCTTCCCTAGATTTACAGGGAGATCACCTTCTCGAAAAATGCAGGGTGTGTTGAAAATGCTCCGTATTAAATGCAAACTGGCATCAGGATCCTAATCGCCCTCCAAGGAAAACAAAGCAAAAACAAACCAGTTGCCCTTGAGTCAACTCTGCCTCATGGCGACCTTATGTGTGTCCGAGTAGGACCGTGCCCCAGAGGGTTTTCAATGGCTGCGTTTTCAGACGTAGATCACCAGATTTTTCTTCCAAGGTGCCTCTGGGTGGACTTGAACTTCCAATATTTCGGTTAGCAGCTGAGCGCATTGACCGTGTGCACCACCCAGGGACTCCCAATTGCATGAAAGCGTCCTGCAAACACACCACATTTTTGAATACTGGGGCTGCCAACATGGAAACCAACCATTTTCTTTCATTTACTGGCTCGTAGCCACGTTTTCCTTGGGCCGTATTTTCATCCGCAGTGTCAATTAGTCTTAATCCTTGTTTTCCCAGAACCTTAACAAATCAGTCAAGGTGGTGGATAAGACCCAGGATCAGTCAATCATTTCTGAAGTTTCGAGAAATACCCATCCCATTCCAGACTCCAACCTTCATCACCGACTCCTTCAGAGTGTGCGTATTAATATTTTAATGCAGAGAGGACGACAAGACTAAAGGCCTGTTGTAGCTGCCTTGGAGTGCAAACGTCTTCGCCATGTGAAATCGGCTCTGGAACGGGGTGGCAGCTGCTGGCAGGATAAAAGGGAGTCAGAAGAAAGGAAGGAGCTAGAAGTGGGCCTGCGGTGTGCTCACATCACCCCTCTCTGCTTGTACAGTATTTGCGTTTGTTTCTCTGAAAGATTATTCTAAATCCCCAATACGCAATTGCACCTCGGAGTCAGGAGAAGGTAAATTCATCTTTGAAGGAGATCACTGTTATCAGTTTAACCTTCTAGCGTGGTATGTGTGCAGAAGCCACATCTGAGCCTCCCGGAAGAATAGCGTGTTCTCGCAGATAACACGATAATGAGAGGGCACGTCGGATGGTGGCTCACAGCCAAGCACGCGAACGCCCCCCTTCTAACTCCTCCACGAGAGCCAAGGAGAAGATTAGGAGGATTTTCTCCAGGTTTCTTGTGCTGATAATTAACCACTGTGTAAAAAAACACAGAGTCAAGCGAGCATTTTGTAATTCTTTGCTTCGAGATGAAGTGCAACTTTTCAAAAGACCTTGTGAGAAATTGGAGATGTTGGTCCTACCCAGTGTGGTGTCTAGAAATCAGGATCCTGGAAGACAGGTAACACAAATCATATTGCTCCGTTGTGTGTGTGTGTGTGCTTTGAAACTGGATTGAGAAGTGCTGCCTTTTCTTATGAAGTTTTCCAACATTTAGGAATCACAACAGCAAGCCTCCAGCACACACAAGGCAGACCACAACCCTCCTGGGACTCACACAACCTGTTCTCAGCAAAGTAAATAGTACTTAGGAATCTGTGTACATTGCTTGGCAGTGAAAATACAGTGGGTCTATTTTAATTCTGTAATACACATCTTCAAAGCAGAAGGCTTCTCAACAAAGGGTGATTTTCTCTCTCTTCTGAGGGCCAGAACCCAACCACGTTATAGGAACTAGGCAAACATTTTTCACGTTCTCAA
This sequence comes from Trichechus manatus latirostris, assembly GCF_000243295.1. NCBI lineage: Eukaryota > Metazoa > Chordata > Mammalia > Sirenia > Trichechidae > Trichechus > Trichechus manatus. The sequence continues at coordinate 3,038,293 of NW_004443944.1, forward strand.
CACACTTTGTGGGAGGGGGAAGAAAAAAGTAATAAGGTGGAGCCTGGTTTTTCGAGAAAAGTATAAATATAAGAATATGAATTGGGGGCTTAGTATTTTTTTAAATTTTTTCCCATACAAAAATTTATACATACATTGTTATGTAACCCTAACTGCTCTCCCCATACTGTGACAGCACACTCCTCCTTTCCACCCCTGATTCCCCATGTCCATTCAACCAGCTCCTAACCGTCTCTGTCTTCCCACCTCACCTCTGGACAAAAGCTGCCCATTTAGTCTCTTGCATCTACCTGAGCTAAGAGGCACACTCCTCTCAAGTATCACTTCATGTCCCACAGTCCAGTCCAATCCCTGTCTGAAGAGTTGGCCTCGGAAATTGTTTTAGTTCTGGGCTGATAGAGAATCCAGGGGGCATGCTTTCCGAAGTTCCTCCTGTCTCAGTGCTTAGTAACTTTTATCATGGAGATTTAGATATGCATGTTACAAATAAATTTAATTCGACATCTCTCAGTGGTTAAGCGCTCGGCTGCTAACTGAAAGGTTGGCAGGTTCAACTCACCAGAGGCTCCTTGGGAGAAAGACCTGGCGATCTGCTCCCATAAAGATGACGCAACATAGGAAACCCTATGGGGCAGCTCTACTCCATCACGAGGTCGCCGCGAGCGGGAATCGACTGGATGGCACATAACAACCAACAGCAACAAGCAGGGGTTTTAATAACGCCTCAGTCACGGAAGAGCCCCCGTTGCCTTTCTCATGAGGGTTTTTTCATCGGGGTCAGCATGAGACAAGCACTTTTCTCAGCACTCCGGCTGCTCTTCCACATGACTTCTGGAAGTATTGGAGGCTCCTTACTGCATCTTGCTATGTGTTCTTCTTCCTGTTTTTTTTTTTTTTTTTTTTAATTGAGTCACTGGGTGCATTTCTGGAGTGTCAGGACCTGGGAATTCTTTTTCTTGTTACTGGTTTTCTGAAAATGATTGCGTCTGTGAAGAGTCTCAGACCAAGGGAGGAACGTCTTCTCCAGACTTAAATTAGATCCTTTATCTTAACAAGTTACCCAGGATTTGCTGATCTTTCATTCTGGGCCCCCGTGGGAGAGCCCCGGAGCTGCTCTGGTGCTAATTGGCTTCTGTCCTCACACTGAAAGGGAGTCTTTAGGCATTTCACCAAAATCCTATTTCTGCCCCTTCATTTAAAGAGCACAAGCCCTCCTCAAACTCTGCTCCCAGGGACCTCTTTATTAAGAAAATCTCTGCATTCCTTGTGATACCGGGGGTGATCTCCTGTGACGATGAGAGCAATAACAACGAAATCAAAACAGTTGCCATGGAGTTGATTCCAACTCACGGCGACCCTGTGGGTGTCAGAGTAGAACTGTGCTGCATGGGGTTTTCAGTATCCGATTTTTTGGAAGTAGTTTGCCAGGACTTTCTTCCAAGGCACACCTCTGGGTGGACTTGAACCTCCAACCTTAACCGTTTGCACTGACCATGGACTCCTTAGCGTTAATTAGGATGATGATAACAATATGCAGAGGGTTTGGAACCCAGGAAGGAGAGACCAGTACAGAGAGAAGAAGGAATCCTGAGGGAGAACTCACCTTCTTGTAGGTGCCCCTCAGGGACTGCAGCATAGATGACTTCTTTATAGGCAGCTGAGCCTGGGTCCCTGAGCCCCAAAAAAGCGAGGCTTCTGAGCAGACCCCAATGGGAGAGCCAGAGTGTGAGCAGGGGGCCAGAGTGGACCAGTGATACAACCAGGATCCACGAGCTCAGAGCAGGAGTCGCGCCAGGCAGCCGAGAGGCACTGTGGGCACGTGGCGTGTTATCTGGAAAATAAAACAAAAAATGCATTTATCAAACCATTCTTCCCCTAAGGCAAAGTGTGAACGCTTGATAAGAAAAATGCATGAAGTGGGAAAAAGATTAACATAGCGCAATCTGCTTCTCTTTCTGCCCGCCCCCGCCCCGCTCCGTTTCTACACAAGCCAGACCCAGAAATTATTAATCTTATATCCAGCCAGAAAAGTTGCCAGTCTCTAGAGTGATTTCTGATGCAACCTGGAATGGAAACAAATGCCTCCTTTGTCTTTGCCCGTCTCAGGCGGCGATTTGCTAAAAAGCAGGGGGTCCCTACTCCCCCCAAAGGGGGTTGTGAATTAGAGGGGGGTCTCCAGGTGCAGGCCCCTCTGTGGTGCACCCTCAGTGTTCATATGCAAGATGTGCATCTATGGACCTGGAGGATTTGATGTGGCTGTTGCGGGTGCTGCTGACTCCTGGTCCCGCTGGCTCCGGGTTTCTCACGTTTGCAGGTTAGAGTGTTCTTGCAAGTCCTTCCTCCCTACTCTGTGTTTCAAACATGGCTGGAGACTAAGTGACCAAGGGCCTTGCTAATGAGCTGTCCTGAGAAAACTCCTCACGCTGAGCTGGCTGGGGGCCTTAGGAAAGTTTCAGTACCCCGGTGTTTCCCAATGGCGCAGGTTTCCGTTGGAATGTTGTTCTTATTCAGGTTAGTGAGTGGGTGACTATGTAGTGACGTTAGTATTCTAGACATCTATATCCATACCCATTTGTTGTTGTTGTCGAGTTGCTGCCAATTCATAGAGACCCCACACATGCAGGGTAGAACTGCTGCATAGGGTTTTCAAGGCTGGGATCTTTTGGAAGCAAATTGCCAGGCCTGTCTTCCGAGCAACCTCTGGTTGTGTTCGAACCACCAACTTTTTGCTAGTAATCAAGTGCTTAACCATTTGCACCACCCAGGGACTCTGTCCATACCCCATCATGCCGATGTCCCTATATGTAAAAAACCAGTCACCACTGAATCTACTCAGACTCGTGGTGATCCCATGTGTGTCAGAGTAGAGCTATGGGGTTTTCAATGGCTGGGACCTTTTGGAAACAGACTGTCAGGACTTTCTTAAAAGATACCTCTGGGTGGACTTGAACCTCCAGCCTTTTGGTTCACAGCTGAGCACTTAACCATTTCCATCACCCAGGAACTCCATGTCCGTACTCTTATCTTTACATAGCTTTCTCCTTATGAAACATTTCAGTATTATGTAAGGATCTTTTTGGTGAGAATACTCCTCTTTTGTGGGGGAAATTTTGTGTCTTGATTGTCACTTTTAGGGTAGTAGGCTATAATCCACTTTTATTGCCAAGGATACTGTGAATTGCTTTAAGTGATTCCATCATGTAAGTACAAGGTCTTTGCTTCTTTGCTGTACATTCTGCTTCTCTTCAAAATGCTCAGCACCATCTGTGTCTACAGATCCATGTGTGTAACCCAATAATGGCAGTAGACAAATGCATTCCATTTTTACAGCACAGATGTTGACTAAAGTAACAGGTTTTCAGGGATGAAATGGATCCATTTAAGGACCCTCTTGCCCAGTGCCCATTGGATTGATTCTTGAATTTTCTCTGTAGCATTTTCAACGAGAGAGAAGGGTTATGGGCATGGCTGTTGGTGTGAAGAGTGACTGGGTTTGAATCTTGGCTTGTGGCCTTAGGAAAGGCACCTTGCCTCAATGGGAGACCACCATCTGATGGAGCTGAGAGTGGACCTTCTCTCCCAGGAAGTGTCCATGACTGTCCACCTCAAGCTGCACCTCATGATGTGGAGCCACAGGCTGTGCAGAGAGGGGCTTCCTGGACCAATGAGGCCAGATACTCGTGGTTGTATCCCTACCACTGCTGCTTCTCAGTTCAGAAAACCTCACTTCTGTTCAGGCAACTCCATGTTCAGGAAGGGTGGCCCTTCCCCAGCCAGAAAAAAATAAACCACAATGGACCAAACGTGGGGACTCCTTTCCTTTCCCATTCTCCATGATGGACCAAACATGGGGACCCCTTTCCCATTCTCCATGATGGACCAAACTTAGGGACCCCTTTCCCATTCTCCATGATGGACCAAATGTGGGGAACCCTTTCCCATTCTCCATGATGGACCAAACATGGGGACTCCTTTCCCATTCTCCATGATGGATGAAACATAGGGACCCCTTTCCCATTCTCCACGATGGACCAAACATGGGGAACTCTTTCCCATTCTCAAAACATGGGGACCCCTTTCCCATTCTCCATGATGGACCAAACATGGGGAACCCTTTCCCATTCTCCAGGTTGGGTTAGTGGTGACCACGAAACCACCTCTGGCCAGTGGCCCATGATGGGGAGACAGCTGGGGAGGCTCGAAAGGAGTTTGCTCCCTAATTAAAAGAGCATGAGAAGCTTCCCCTTCCTTCTCTCTGTCTTGAGTGTGGTTATGGGTGGATGGGCTACTTGAAGCAGCAAACCCCAGAAGTAACCTACAACATTGCTGGAGATGGCAGGGCAGGAGTAGAGGAAGAGCCTGGGTTCTAGATGGGCCACTGCACCACACCTGAAAATATCCTTCCTCCATACTCCTTGTTACAGGAGACAATTACACATCTTTTACGTCTGATGCACTCTTAGCTGGATATTCTGTTTCTTGAAGCTGAATATA
>NW_004443944.1:3044260-3058402 GCF_000243295.1 Trichechus manatus latirostris
GGGGCAGTTCTCCTTTGTCCGATAGGGTGGCTATGAGTTGTAATCAACTCAATGGCGAGTTTTTATTTTTATTTTGGTTTGGTTCTTACACGCATAGAAAAAAACCTCCACAAGCCTGTTGCTGTTGAGTTGACTCCTACATGACACCCTCGTGTTTTACTGAGTGGAACTGCTCCATTGAGCTTTCTCGACTGTCATCTTTACAGAAAAAAGGTTGCCAGGGCTTTCTTCCGCATTGCCACTAGGTGGGTTTAAACTGCCAACCTTTAAGTTAGTAGTCGGGAGCAAAACGTTTGCACCACCCTGGGACACACACATACAGACACACAGACACACACACTATATCACACACAATTATAATTATATAATCTAAATTAATTATACTATATTATTCATATATAAATAAAATAATATTTAATAGAATATACAATATATTGTTGTTGCTGGGTGCCATCAAGTCTATTCTGACTCATAGTGACTCCACGTGGAGAGCAGAACTGCCTCACAGGGTTTCCAAGGAGCCGCTAGTGGATTCAAACTACCGACCTTTTGGTTAGCAGCCAAGCTTTTACCCACCTGGCCTCCAGGGCTCCCATACAATATATTACACAATGTGTATATTTTGCTCTATATGAATATATATTAACAACCATATATGTTATTGCTATAGCACTTCTGCACCTTTTGCCTGTGGGTCCTGGAAGGCGGGAACCAAGTCTCAGGTGTCCGGCACGTGGCCTGCCCAGAGTGACTCTTCAGCAGATGTGTGTTAACCTGAACTGCAGGGTGTAGCGTTTTACTCTCTGCCTTTTGTCGCCATTCTCCTGCGGCTAGGGGAAGGGCCGAAGCTCTCAGCGTCCTTCCTGTGCCCACTGAGAGTGGCTGCACCTGGGGCCTCGCGGCTGCGCTCCAGGCAGGAAGGGGCCTGCCTTTCCATTCCAGAGGGGACATCCTTCCATGGGACCTTTGGGCATGACTCCTTAGCAAGAATTATGCACGTGGCCAGCCCAGTAGCTCGCGTATTCTTGAGTATTGAAGCCTTGTCTCAAAAATTCAAGTGGATTTACACATCTGTATTTACTTTAACGTGAAAATAACGTGTTAAATGATTAAATAAGCTGTCTGCCCCCAAACACAGGGTGACAACTGAGTGTAGACCTTACCCGTTTGGGACCTTGAGTTCAACTTGGCACCAGCCGTGCCCCCTCGGGGAAGCGCTTTCTCAGAACCCCCCCCCACCCCCGCAAGATGTGCCGGATAATTCTCATGGTATAAATGCACGCTTAATTACATTCTAGGGGCTTGGAACTGCGGAACCTGGGAGGTCTGAAGTTAGAAACACTTATGGATTTTGAGTTCAGAGCAAATGCTTGTTTAGAGAAAACAAGTTAAAATACAGTCATGGCTAAAACCGCCCTAAAGAGAGATATTGATTGTTGTTTGATACATCAAAGGCTAACAAAATTACCGGAAATCTCACAATTTTCAAAAACAAAACCTGTGATTGAAATGAACACCACTGGGCTTCTGGAACCCTGCAGGCTGGAAAGCTGACTCTGGTTTGAAAGCACAGGCAGAAGGTGCTGCTGGCTGGTGGTGAGCATGAGACGTGTTCTCTGGCGTGTGTAGGTAACACAACTTGCCCCTTGATTTGTCAGTGTGGATGGAATCTCCCTGGTCCAGCCAGAGGCCCTGCCTTCCTGCACATCCCTGAGTTCACTTACTATGTCCAGGCTGAGCCCCTTCTGGGTGTCAGGCCCTCTCCTAGGAGGGGCAGAAGGCAGTGAACATGACAGACAAGAGAGATAATAAAAAAAATAAGCAAATGTGCACATTAATTTCAGAGAGTGATAGGTGCTGTGAATCAGAGAAAACTGGATGACTTTGTGGGGGATGACTTAGCTAGGATGGTGGGGACAGACCTCTGGGGAAAGGCTGTTTAAACAGGCACTAGCCCTAGCTAAAGGAGCCCTGGTGGAGAAGTGGTTCAAAGCTTGGCTGCTAACTGAAGGTAGAAGGTTTCAACCCACCAGCTGCTCCACACCAGAAAGACGTGGCAGTCTGCCTCCATAAAGATCACAGCCTTGGAAACCCTATGGGGCAGTTGTACTCTGTCCTATAGGGTCGCTGTGAATCGGAATCGGCTCAGTGGCAATGGGTCACAGGAGCCCTAGCTAGCTCATTTCAGAACGAAGGGATAGCAAGTGCAAATGCCCTGAGATGCTAGGGAGCATGGCATGCTGGAGGAAGGTTTGTGTCATTACTGGAGCAGAGTGAACAGGGAGGACTATAGGAGATGACGTCATGCAGAAAGGCAGGGACCAGACTGCAAGGGACGAGTAATCCTGTCAGCGATGTTTCCATTCCCTTTTTTAGATGCCCATTTTCTCCTCTATGTAATCTTTATTGATAGCTCTTTAAGTAAATAAACCCATGCCCCTCTCACTTGAGTATTTTTTCCTCTGTGCTCATCATTCTCATAAGGCAGTGGTGGTTCATGGTAGAATTCTCACCTTCCACGTGGGAGACCAGGGTTTGATTTCCGGGCAATGCACCTCATGTGCAGTCACCACCTGTCTGTCAGTGGAGGCTTACATGTTGCTAGGATGCTGAACGGGTTTCAGCAGAGCTTCCAGACTAAGACAGACTAGGAAGAAAGGTCTGGCGATCTACTTCCAAAAATCAGTCAATGAAAACTCTATGGATCCCAACAGTCCCATCCACAACAGACTGAGGGGTTGGTGCAGGACCAGGCAGCGTTTTGTTCCATTATGCGTGGGGGTCGCCATGGCTCAAGGGCGGACTTGACAGCAGCTAACTACAGTGACAGTCATTCTCAGTCCCTTCAATGTTTCCTCTTAATTTTTTGAACGTGCTCACCACCCTGGCCACTCCCTGCCTGCTGGGGACCCTAAGCTAGTAACCATGACTGTGACCCCAGTCACTGGAGCCAAAGGGAGCCATGTGTATGTGTGCCCACCTCCCTGTACCTTCTCAGTCATTACCAGATCCTCAGCTCCATCATGCATCACCCTCCTAAAGACTCAATTGTTAGCTTCAAACCCGCATTACAGAAGGGGCTCCAAAGAAGGCGAGGGCCTTCAGCTTTGCTCGTGCTGAACACTCAGATTCTTGCAGTTATTTTCAGCCTTTGTAATTTTACTCAACTCAAAAAGAACAAAAGTCATTGTAATAATAAAAAAAAAAAGAGCGAAGGAAAACAATACGGCTGTGTGAAGTCATAGAGAGATTTCCATCTGGTTTATTGAGATTTCTGTCTGGGAAAGACTCAGGTAAGATCCCATTTTATCCAAACTAGGCCAATCTTTACTTTTCTCTTTCTTGCTTAACCAGCCACTTGCTCGCTTGTGGTTTCTCCTGGTGTCTGTAATGAGAAATGTGTCCCAGTGTAATTACAGAGATAAAAGCTCAATGAGTACAGGCAGGGAGAGTAGACATTTACAATAACCCCAATGCTCAGGGCAATGCTCTCTGCTCAGGGCCCAGTGCCTGACTGAGCTGAAGGCAAGGAATGAGGCCCTGACATGGGCTATAGCAGCCAAGGATAGCCTTTCTCCACAAAGCTGAAGTCCTTTACATGATAGGAAGTGAATTTGCAGTCACTGGGATGATGGCATCAGTGCAATACCTGGGAGGCATTTTACCTAGTGGACAAAAGCCTTAGGGGAGCAGAACTTGCTTTCCTCCAGCTAGCAGAATAGGTCATCAATTCAACTATCAGTATATCTGTCCAGCCACCCACTCATGATCTATATTAATCCATTCACCCATCCTTCCATCCATCCCTCCCTCTATCCCTCCATCCATCCCTCCATCCATCCATCCTCCCACCTACCCACCCACCCATCCATCCATCCATCCATCCATCCATCCCATCCACACATCCATTTATCCATCTATCCATCCATCTATTCATTCATGCATCCATCTACCCATCCATTCTACCCATCCGTTCATCCATCCTCCCTCCCTCCTTCCCTTCCTTCCTTTCTTTGTTCCTTTCATCTATCCATTCTTCTTTCCATCCAACATCTATTCTTACTATTTCTAGGGCATCTTCTGGTCACTGGGGATTCCATGTTGAGCCTAAGTGTTAAAGTCCCATCTGAAGGGGCTTTCACTCTGGTTGGCTAAGACAGACAATACTCAAGTAAACTAACAAACAAAGTGATTTCAGGAAGTGATGAGTGTGATAAAGTGAAACACTGTGATATGATAGAGTGATGGGATGGGGGTGTCTCTTGGAGCACGTGCCATTGCAGCCAAGACCCGAATCATGGCCAGGAGTCAGCCATAGAAGGCGCCGAAGACGAGGATTCAGGCTGATCAACCAGGGAGAGCAGAGGCCCTGGTCAGGAAAAGCCATGAACCTTCAAGGGGCAGAGAGAAGCTCAGTGACCAAGGGGGAGAGGAACATGGACTTGGAGTCAGGACTGTGGAAGGGCAGTTTGAGCCCAGCACTATGGTGGTTCCCTTGAGTGATGCCCTGGGGGTGTGCAGTACACGGCCTCTGTGGCCCTATACTGGGCCCTGCCTGCAGGCGGTCTGTCCGTTTAGCTTTGGCACCTTTAAAGTGTCTGGATTCAGTTTTAGAGGAGAGCTATCAGCCCTAAAGGCCATTCACTCCTTCCCTCCTTCCTTCATTCGGTACATATATATAGAGAGAGAGAGAGAGAGAACAATTCCCAGAGATCTGGGCTGACCCTCCCTCTCTCTAGAGTCAGGCTGCTCTACTAGAGCTGGCCTCTTATGACCCCACCATGGGTCCCCTCTGGGCTACCCCTTTCAAGTAAGAAGAGGGGATTCCAGCAACCACTGAGGTCTATGCCCAGAAATGGAGGTGTTCTACTAAGGTTCCCATAAGCACTGTTCAAGGGTCTGTCCCTCCACCCACCTGGGGGTATCTGAGATGCTCCGGGTGTCTGTGAAAGTGAGGGTACATCCCCAACCCATCTGGGAGTATCTGAGATGCTCTATGTGTCAGGAAGGTGAGAGTCCATCCCCCACCCACCTGAGAGTACATGAGATGCTCTGTGTGTCTGTGAGGGCTAGAGTTCATCCCCTACCCTTCTGGGAGTATCTGAGATGCTCTGGGTGTCTGTGAGGGTGAGGATCCATCCCCCACCGATCTGGGAGTATCATGAAGGTAAAGATAGGTTTAAGGCCCAGTGTGCCCAGAGGACTCAGTGATTTGCACCAAACCCAGTGGACGTTGATAGAAGAGACTCCTAACCGTCACTGACCAAGCTCTCACCACAGGCTGAGAGTGTACGGAGTGCCACACACACCACTCCTGTAATCGTTTCCACACGGCAAAGAGCTCACAGGAGGTAAGGGATGGCCTGGTGTCCCACGGTGGGAACCTAGGCAGTCAGGAGTGAAATTCAGGCTGCCCTGCTTGGAGCCCTCCATCACAGCTGGCTTTTCCCCCCAGGCCTGGGAGGTCCCAGGTGTTGGTGTCTGGAGAGTCAGCTCCAAGTGCTCTAATTAACCAAGCCCTAGGAACAAGCCACAGGGGTTGTCCCTTACTGGGCCTACAGTGTGGGGGATGCTTAAACGTTGATGTCATGTTGCCATAGCTTCTGCTCCCTCCCCCACCGGACCCCGTAGGAATGCTTTCTTCCTGCTGCCTGGGAAGTAGAGACTCCGCTCTATCCACCCATTACTTTAAAGACAAAGGGGTCCTTTATTAGAGATAAAAGGACATCTTAAAAACTACATATTCTTAGGTATCATGCTAATTTGGCTTTCTGTTTTGTGCTTAGGCAGCTCTGTTGTGGAGTGAAATACCTGACGATTGACTCCCAGTGGCCCTAGCAGTTAAGCGCTCAGCTGCTAACCAAGAAGGTCTGCAGTTCGAGTCTATCAGCTGCTCCTTGGAAACCCTGTGGGGGCAGTTCTACTCTGTCCTTTCAGGGTCGCTCTGAGTCGGGGTCGATTCGATGGCTATAGGGTTATCAGGTTTAGGTGGGTAAATTCTGGGGGCGCAACACCTAAGTGCTGAGCTGCTAACAGAAAGGCCAGCAGTTAGAACCCACCCGCTGGCTCCGCAGGAGAGAAGACCTGGCTATCCACTCCTGTGAAGATTCCAGGCTAGGGAACCCTATGGGGCGGTTCCACTCTGTCACGTGAGGTTACTACGCGTTGGAAATGGACGTGATGGCCCCCAGGACACCAGGTTCACGTATGTGAAAAACCACCACCGACCCAGCAGGGAGCCGTGGTCTCCAGGCCAAGTCCAGCACGCTGTGCTTTCTCAGACCGGAAGCCGACGGGGGCAGGCAGGTCAGCAGAGGCAGGACCACGTCCTGGGAGCGCGTCCAGCCCCAGGGCGAGCGTCTGGGCAGTGGATGTGGGCGTGTTCAGGGCTTACTTCTGCTGATGGGAAGGACGGCACCAACGAGTGGGATTTCAGAGAGTCTGTTCCATCTCTCTGCTGTATCTGGAAAGTCTGAGAGCTGAAGGTGCCCCTGAGGAGTGTTTAGCAGTCCCCATCCTCTGTCTACGGGGGAGCTGGGCTTCCCTGGTGGAGGCTCAGAACCTGCCTTGAGGAGCATGGGGAAGCCTGGGCAGGTGGAGTTCCAAATCCTTACTGACATCAGACCGGCTGACTCCATTTTTTTTCCCTTAAGATATAATTTAGATACAGCAAAATTCAACCTTTTTAGTATGCAGTGCTGTGAGTTTTGACGGACACATATTATCATGTAACCACCATCACAATCAACATCTACAGCATTCCATCCCCATCCCAGCCCCTGGCAACCACTGATCCATTTTCTGTCCTTCTCCAGAACGTCATATAAATGGAGTCATGCAGTATGTGGTGTTTGTGGCTGGCTTCTTTCAAGTGGCGTAGTGCATTTGCTATCCATCCACGTGGTTGTGTGTATCAATAGTTGGTTCCTTTTACAGTTGACTGGTATTCCACCAGTTTGTCTATCAGCTCCCCAGTTAAGGGGCACGTAGGTTGTTTCCAATATTTAGTAATTTTTAATAAAGCTGCCATAAACATTTGCATGCAGGAGTTTGCATGAATGAAGCTTTTTCGTTCACTCTGGTGAATTGCTAGGAATGGGATTGCTGGCTTACGGTAAGTGTAGGTTTGACTTTATAGGAAACTCCCAACTGCCTTCCAGTGTGACTGTGCTGTTTTTTTTTCCCGCCAGCAGTGAATGAGGTCTCTGTTGTTCTACATTCTCTTTAGCATTTGGTGTTACAAGTTTTGTTTGTTTGTTTTCTTGTGTGCGTCACCATTTAAATAGGTATACGTGATATAGATCAAGAGGCAGTGGTTCAAACAGAACAAGGGGATACCGAGTGGTTTAAAGTCAAGAAAGGTGTGTGCCAGAGTTGTATCTTTTCGCCATATTTATTCACTCTGTATGCCTAGCAAATAATCTGAGAAGCTGAACTATATGAAGAAGAACTTGGCATCAGGATTGGAGGAAGACTCATTAACAACCTGTGATATGCAGATGACACAACCTTGCTTGCAGACAGAGGACTTGAAACACTTACTGATGAAAATCCAAGACCACAGCCTTCAGTATGGATTACACCTTAACATAAAGAAAACCAAAATCCTCACAACTGGACCGATAAACAACATCATGATAAACGGAGAAAAGATTGAAGTTGTCAAGGATTTCATTTTACTAGGATCCACATCAATGCACATGGAAGCAGCAGTCAAGAAAGGAAGCGATGTATTGCATTGGGCAAATCTGCTGCAAAAGACCTCTTTAAAGTGTTGAAAAAGCGAAGATGTCACTTTAAGGACTAAGGTGCGCCTGACCCAAGCGATGGTGTTTTCAATTGCCTCATATGCATCTGTAAGCTAGATGATGAATAAGGAAGACTGAAGAAGAACTGATGCCTTTGAATTATGGTGTTTGTCGAAGAATATTGAATACACCATGGACTGCCAGAAGAATGAACAATTCTATCTTGGAAGAAGTACAGCCAGAATGCTCTTTAGAAGCAAGGACGGTAAGACTTCGTCTCACATACTTTGGACATATTATCAGGAGGGATCAGTCCCTGGAGAAGGACCTCATGCTTGGTAAAGTAGAGGGTCAGTGAAAAAGAGGAAAAGTCTCAAGAAGATGGATTGACACAGTGGCTGCAACGATGGGCGGAAGCATAGCATTTATTGTGAGGATGGCGCAGGACTGGGCAGTGTTTCGTTCTGTACACAGGGTCACTATGAGTTGGAAATGACTTGGCGGCACCTAACAACCACAACACCAACATAGTGATATCTCACTGTGATTTTTATTTGTCTTTCCCTGGCCCTGGTGGCACAGTGGTTAAGTGTTCACCTGCTAATGGTAAGGTCTGCTGTTGGAACCCACCAGCCACCCCATGGGAGAAAGAAGTGGCAACGAGTTTGGTTTTTGCTTTTTAATGACTAATAATGTTGAGCATCTTTCCATGTACTTATTTTCTACTTGTAGATATTCTTTGATGAAGCATCCATTGAAATATTTTGCTTTGCTGGTGTTTATTTGCCTTATATATTGAAGTACCTGCTGAGAATTTATTATGCAGGAAAAAGAAGAGGGTACAAGAAAAATTACACAGACTGATTGAACAGATGGGGATACAGGTAGAAACAAGACCTTCCAATTCCGCATTTAGTACTTTCTCCAAAATTCCAGGCTAAGGAGTACATTCAGATTTTTTTTTAAAGGATCATAGCAATGGTGTGGCAAGCTTGTCCCAAAACAAAGATCCATCATGGTGATCACTTACAACTCTATTTCCTATGTTATATTGAGAGTATGCAGTCAGTACGTGATCATTGCTATATGAGATGAGAGAGTTTTAACCATACCAATTGACGTCATATTAAACGCAAGAAAAAAACAAACTCATTGCCGTTGAGTCGGTTCTGACCCATAGCAACCCTATAGGACAGAGTAGAACTGCCCCATAGGGTTTCCAAGGAGTGGCTGGTAGATTTGAACTGTCAACTTTTAGTTAGCAGCTGAGATCTTAACCACTGCACCACCAGGACTCCGATGTCATATTATTTGTTACCAGATAATGAATACTGCATTTTAGTCATTTAATAAACACTTGTTGTTAGTTACTTAATAAGCACCCTGCCCACTGGGTGCTATATTTGTTTGGAAAACCAAAATCTATATATACAGATAGATAGTTAAAACTATGACACCACGTATTGGAAAGGAGTATTGATAAGAAGTTCTGCAGGAGGCAGGATAAGGAGCTCTGGTGGCACAATTGTTAAGTGCTTGGCTGGTAACAGAACGGTTGGCAGTTCAAATCCACCCAGTGGCTCCATGGGAGAAAGACCTGGAGATCTGCTCCCATAAATGTTACAGCCTAGAAAAATCTATGGGACAGTTTTACTCCATCACATGAGTTTGCTTTGAGTTGGAGTCAACTCAATGGCAGCCAATAACAACAACATGAGGGTGTATTGGGAGAAGTGAGATCTGAGTTGGACGTAGAAGGGGGAATAGAAATGAGATGGCATAGAAGATGGCGGGAAGGAATCCTGGCTGAGATGAGAAGGGGTGAGCAGTAGCGTCTTGGGGGCATGGGGCTGGGGGGACTGAATTGATCTGAGCAGAACACTCACATACAAAGGGGCAGGCAGGAGCGGGAGTGGGGAGGGAGAGAAGTTACAAAGGTCAGTGAGGGGCATGCCGAGTGTTGGAGGGTCCCTGTCTTGTGAAGCTGGGGACTGATATGGGTTTGAGCAGGGTCTACACACTCCAACTCCTGAACCTGGTTCCCAGGGATCTATGACAGGCTCGTGGAGATGCAGTGACAAGACCACCTCAGTCAGCTCTGCAAATGCACCTGCTGAGCAGAGTCTTTACCTGTCAGGTTTCTGTTCAGAGGCAGCCATCACTCCGGCCAGAACATTCCTTTTATTTGGATCAACAATCAATGTCCACAGAAGCAACAGGCAAGAAGTCAAATGATATAGTGCATTGGGCAAATCTGCTGCAAAAGATCCCTTTAAAATCTTAAAAAGCAAACATACCACTTCGGTGACTAAGGTGCACCTGACTCAAGCTGTGGTATTTTCAATCACCTCATAAGCACGTGAACGCTGGACAATGAATAAGGAAGTCTGAAGAAGAATTGATACCTTTGAATTATGGTGTTGGTGAAGAATATTGACTATAGCATGGATTGCCAGAAGAACGAACAAATCTGTGTTGAAAGAGGTACAGCCAGAATGCTCCTTAGAAGTGAGGATGGTGAGACTTCATCTCACATACTTTGGACATGTTATCAGGAGGAACCAATACCTGGAGGAGGACATCATGCTTGGTAAAGTAGAGGGTCAGCAAAAAAGGGGAAGAGCCTCAAGGAGATGGATTGACACAGTAGCTACAACAATGGGCTCAAAAATAGCAATGTTGTGAGGATGGCTCAGGACTGGGCAATGTTCCATTCTGTGACACATGGAGTTGCTATGAGTTGGAGCCAACTCGATGGCACCTAACAATAACATCCTTCAGGTTTCTGTTAACAAGCTGACATCACTCCAACCAGAAAATTCTTAACATCTCATCAGATAAATGAGCTCAAACCAAGAATTTTGAGATTTTGATCAAGAAAAGAAGAAAAATCCTCAGGCATATTCAATGAAGAGGCTCAGCATGAAGCTCTCATTAATCTACATGATGATTGTAGAATTCTTCCTGAGTCTCATGCCTAGAGAACAACATACTAATGTGTCTGCAGTTAAATCATTTTGCTTTAGACTTCTGGCCACTTCTCAAGTTCCTTAACTATCTCCTACTTAGTTTATTTTATTGAACAAGTAATCCATATGTGCATTGATTAGGTTGCAACAGAAACAGTGCTTCTTTCCGCTGACGTGGAAATGAAATCTGTTTGTCAAGGCTAGATCCATGGTGTGTCCAATGGCCAGGTCCCCCAGGAACTGCCCCGTGCTGGATGGTGCGTGACATGTCTATGGCTGGATTTTCATCTCTCAAAGCTGACGCATCACCTATCATTTCCCAGGCTGAACCATTGAGAAGCATGCAGCAATAGGGCCACAGATAAAGCAGAGCACTGATCTTTTGCTCTGGGCTCCAATAGTAAACGGCTGAACCCCCACCTCCCTGACATGTGACTCATGCAGTCCCTCTGGTATCTCCCCATGCAGTGATTGAGTTTTCTGCCCCCATTTTTCTCCTGTGAGTCTGCTGGGTGCCCTGGTCTCTGGTAAGCAAACAGTGGCCATACCGGTACCTCTGTGGAAGACTTGCTTTCATTAGGTCTATAGAAAGGGTAAGAAAGAGACCCCTAGATGGCTCTTGGTGAGCTGGGCTTACAAGGGTAGTCCTGTAGTCATAGAATCACTCTATGCCCTAGACACTCTAAAACTGAGACACACAACAGACTCGTTGCAAACCAGAACCTGTACCCGTTGTCATTGAGTTGATTCTGACTCAGCGATCCTACAGGACAGGGAAGAACTGCCTCATAGGGTTTCTAAGGAGTGGCTGGTGGATTTGAACTGCTAACCTTTGGGTTAATAGCCAAGCTCTTAACCACTGCGCCCCCAGGGCTCCACAAACCAGAACAGCAGAGTGCATTTTTCAGGGATATACCCATTTTTGTTCTAGTTGTTAGTTGACTTTGAGGGGATTCCAACTCACGGGGACGCCATGTGTGCAGAGTAGAACTATGCTTCACAGGGTTTTCAAGGCTGTGACCTTTCAAAAGCAGATGGCCACGAGTATATTCCATGACACCTCTGGGTGGGTTCCAATTGCTAACCTTTTGGCTAGTAGTTGAACACTTGACTTTTGAGTCACCCACGGAAGCCTGGTAATATGTCTAGAGTTCTTGAAACTCCTCTAGGAGAACATCTAACATTTATATTTCCAAAGGAAAATCCATTCACTGAGGTGTCACTGCTCACTGTGGCCTTCCTCATTTGAGCAGAGGCCACTTCAGAGCTGGCTGACCATCCCCACATCCAGTCCAGGCCTCCCAGGTGGACTTTGTCTGTGATGTTTGTCTCTCGTGGAAGTAACTCTCTTAACTAGCCCCCTTGACCCACAGAGGTCAGCTTTGGGATGTCATATTTTTTACCAGTACGACTCCAAGTCACCTCAATTAAGGTAATGTGGTTAAGTATTTTTAAAATACCCTTCCAATATCCCTTAGACTTTTTATTGTTGTCAGTTGCCACCAAGTTGACTCTTACTCATGGTAACCTTATGTAAAACAGAAGGAAACATTGCCCGGTCCCTTGCCATCTTCACACTAGTTGGCATGTTTGAGTCCATTGTTGTAACCATTGTGTCAATCCATCTCATTGAGGGTTTCCCCCTTTTTTTGCTGACCCTCTGCTATACCAAACATGATGTCCTCTTCTAGCAATTGGTCTTTCCTGATGACATTTCCAAAGTAAATGAACTGAAATCTCACCATCCTTGCTTCTAAGGTGCATTCTAGCTGTACTTTTTCCAAGACTGGTTTGTTTGTTCTGTTGGAAGTCCACAGTATAGTCAATATTCTTTGCCAACACCACAATTCAGATGCATCAGCTCTTCTTCTGTCTTCCTTTCTCATTGTCCTTTTTTTGCCTGCATAGGAGGGGATTGAACACACCATGGCTTGGGTCAGGAGCACCTTAGTCATCAAAGTGACATCTCTCCTCTTTAAAACTTTGAAGAGGTCTTTTGCAGCAGATTTGCCCAATGCAATACACTGTTTGATAATCCACCCACTGCTGTTTTTATAGATAAAG
Source organism: Trichechus manatus latirostris (assembly GCF_000243295.1). Classification (NCBI taxonomy): domain Eukaryota; kingdom Metazoa; phylum Chordata; class Mammalia; order Sirenia; family Trichechidae; genus Trichechus; species Trichechus manatus. Next base: position 3,057,042 of record NW_004443944.1, read on the forward strand.
ATGTATTGGAACAAAACCACACCCATTCATTCGTGTATTATCTATGGCTGCAAAGGCAGAGTTGAGTAGTTGCAACTGAGACATCAGGACAGCCAAGCCTAAAATGTTTATTATTTGGCCCTTTGCAGAAAAAATTTTCTGATCCCTGATTTAAACAGCAGTGAGTCATCTCACAAGGCAAAGTCCAACTTCTGTACCCTCAGCAGCACCTTTGTAAAGGGTGATAGCTGAGTGCCTTCAGCATGTTTCCTCTGGTTTAAAGCAGCTTAGGAAAGACGAAGACCCCTTGGTCCTCTGACACCCTCCTCCATTAAAGGCCCCCTGACCCCCATGGCTCCTGGCTTCCTCTTTATTTGCATCCTCCTGAGATTCATAATCGTGTGCTCTTGCATGAAATGTGCAGGGCATTTTATTAGCTCTGCCCTTGGCTATCAACAGGAACAGTATATACACATGCAGTGAGGTTGAATTTAATGATGTTTGCAGTTAAGCCAGCCAGGGCTGGAGGGAATGTACAATTGGCAAGGTGAAGGCTGTGATCTACTGGGTGACCCACTTCTGCTCCATCTCACTCTCCTGCCTCCACGTAGCTATGCTTAATTGGCAAAGAAAGCAGAGGCTCTAAGCAACTCGTTTCTATTCCAAACGCAATCCTGATTTCTTCCATTCTGGCTCTTTACTTTCCTCCTGTCCCACTGAGCTAAGGGAAGGCACGTCAGTAGGGAAGACACCTGGGCCACCCAGCTTGCAGGCAGGAGGTTTCTCACTCAAGTCTCCTGCCTCCAGGTGGGTGTCAGCTAGGACACCTGGTCTTGCATCCCATCCGGTCTTATCATGAGCATCGCTCAGGATACTGTTCAACACACACATTGCTGGGTCCCTAGCACAGAGGCCCTGATTCCTTAGGTCTGGGGGCGGGTAGCCCCTGGATTTGTATTTGCCACCCCTAGGGGACTCACTGAACTTGTCCAGAAGCTAATGCCCAGCTAACATGTTCCTGTGATTGTCGCATTAATCTGTCTATCTACCCTCTGAGCAGATGGTTCATCCCCATTTCAGAGAGGAGGAAATGGGGGCACAGAGATTGTCAATTGTCCAAGGTACCCGTGTAGAGGCAGGTGAATTCTGCGGGGTCTCACTCACTCACTCACTCAACCACCTACCTACCCACCCACTCCCTCACTCAGTCATACATACACTCACTCACTCATACAGTCAGTGACTGACCCAGCCTCCCACCCACCCACCTACCCACCCACTCTCTCTCACTCAATTACTCACCCATTCACTCACTCACTCACCCATTCACTCACTTACACTCTCACTCACTCACCCACCCACTCCCTCACTCATCAACTCAC
>NW_004443944.1:3058535-3132657 GCF_000243295.1 Trichechus manatus latirostris
ACTCACTAACCCATTCACTCTCTCACTCACCCACTCAATCACTCACTCACCCACCCACCCTTTCACTAACTTATTCACTCACCCACTCACTTACTCTGTGATTCACTCACTCATTCATTCATTTACTCATTCATTTATTCATTCACTCACTCACACTGTGATATCTATATCTATGTCTGTATCTATACCAACATCTATACCTATATCAATAAAATTGGCAAATCTGCTGCAAAAGACCTCCTTAAAGTGTTGAAAAGCAAAGTTGTCACTTTGAGGACTCAGGTGTGCCTGACCCAAGCCATGGTGTTTTCAATTGCCTCATATGCATAGGAAAGCTGGACAATGAATAAGGAAGATCCAAGAAGAATTGATGCCTCTGAATTATGGCATTGGTGAAGAATATTGAATATAGCCTGGTTTTCCAGAAGAATGAACACGTCTGTCTTGGAAGAAGTACAGCCATAATGCTCTTTAGAAACAGGGGTGGTAAGACTTCGTCTCACATACTTTGAACATGTTATCAGGAGGGATCAGTCCCTGGAGAAGGAAATCATGCTTGTTAAAGTAGAGGGTCAGCAAAAAAGAGGAAGACCCTCAAGGAGATGGATTGACACAGTAGCTGCAACAATGAGCTCAAGCATGACAACAACTGTGAGAATGGCGCAGGACCGGGCAGTGTTTTGTTCTGTTGGACATAGAGTCACTGAGAATTGGAACTGACTCAATGGCACTTAACAACAATGTATCTCTCTCTCTCTCTCCCCACATATGTATATATATATACGTGTATATATGAATATATATATGTATATAAGAGTGTATCTGTCTTTGTATTCATATATATACCAGTATTGTATCCAAATATGTATCTTTATTTACATCGATATCCATATCCACATTCCTACCTGTGTCTATGTGGAAATTTCTCTCTATGTCTATGCCTATGTTTACATCTGTGTCTAAATCTACACGTACACCTATATCTACACCTACATCTGTATCTGTTGTTGTTAGCTGCCGTCCCGTCGATTCTGACTCATAGTGGCCCCATGTGATAGAGTAGAACTGCCCCTTAGGGTTTTCTAGGCTGTAATCTTTAGGTGAGCAGATTGCCAGGTTTTTCCTCCGAGGAGCGGCTGGTGGGTTTGAACTGCTGACCTTTTGGTTATTTGCCAAGTGCTTAGCCACTGTGCTACCAGGGCTCCTTACAACTATATCTGTGCATTTATAATGACATACTTGTGCGCCAGGTGCTGAGGATCCTGGTTTTCAGTTTGAACAAGATACCTGCATGCATGCAGCTTGCAGGCTCCCTGGGAGCCAGATATTTACTGTTTAACATTACGGACAATTAACCAATGACAGTCCTCATAAGCCCCACATAGGAGAAGCATGTGGGTCCAACCTGCTTGTGGACATGGGACGGTGTAGGAGGAAGAGTTCCTGGGAGGAGATCTGTGAGCTAAGGCAGGGAGGGGAGGAGACCCTGGCATGGAGTGCAAGGGGCGGAGCCATTTCAGGCTGAAGGAAGAGCAAGGATGAAGGCCTTGAGGACGAGTAAAGCTTGGTGCTTTGAGGACCCAAACCAGCTGATGTGTCAGGAGCTAGATGGAGGAGGAGCCAGGGCTGGAGACTCGAGGAGGGGCTGGGCCACCAGCCAGCAGCTCAGGTGAGGCGGCATGCTCTGCAGAGCAGTGAGGCAGAAGCAGGGAGCTAATAGGGCTCCTTCTGTGGGTGTCAGTTGATCTTCAGAGTGGAAAGGCATCTAGGATTCCATTTATTTCCCAGAAATAGTCACACTTCCCAAAACTTCTAAGTCAGAACCCCGATTCCTTAGCCTTCCTTGCCGGTGGCATTTGCGAATTCAAACACAAAATCTCTCCTCTCGTCATGCCATGCCTTCAGAATTTCAGGAGGCCGACAAGGGTTCCTGGGACAGGCAACCTTTCTCAGAGGGAAAAAAACCTTCCTCCTTAGGAAATAAAGGGCGGAGCCGAGGCCCCTTCCTTGCCTGGAGGTATGAAATGAAACTACTCGAATCACACCATCAAGACCATTTTCGATTATGAAAAATCTCTTCACCAAAATGTCCAGCCAGGAAAGCATATTTAATTTAGATGCTCTGTTTTAATCTGTAAATTAAATGATCAAGAGACTTTTATGATAACATATAGACTCCTATTGCACAGGTAACCCCCTTTCCTTTGCAAATTCCTGCAGCTTTCCACAGGGCTTACACCAAGCGGCAATAATTACACTGGCTATAAGGAGACGCCTTTGGAGAAGCCGGCTGGAACAGAGACGGGACAGAAGTCACATTCACAAGGTGATAAACGGGGAGTTGGCCAACCGTCTTTACCTGATGAATGTGCCTTTCTGTGCTCATTTCTGAGCCCTTCCTTTCTGTGAAAGATTTTCTTTTCTTCATGGTGCTTTGACCAGGACGTTCATTCTGCAATTGGCTCTGAAATTGTTTGAAAATTATTGTTGCCATTGAAACGAATGTAACAGTGCGTTTATATCGGACTTCTGGACCCAGTTAAGAAGACTTCCTTGTACTGAAATTGTGGGTCATGTGAAGATGTTTTGTTCACAAAGAGATGAGCAAAGTATCTCTGCATTAGAACCTTAGCAATGCGCTCCCACGGTCTCTGGGGCTGAAGGGGTTTCCAGCCAGGAGCAGGGACCCTGGCAATGGCAAAGGGAACCGACTAACCTGCCTAACTGCTTTGAGGAGCTCATTCATGGAATTCAGCTTCAAGGGGGGTGGGTACTGTTTTCCCCATCCTCCCTCCCCCTTGGCGCAGACATAATCCTAACTGCCCTGGGCTGGGGGAGTGGTCGGGACCATCCCTCAGGAGGTCGCCTTCCAGGCTTTGCTTCTAGGCCGCTCAGGTCCCAGGCTAGTCATGGTCTCCCTCGCAGCAGAGCCCACGAGTAGGTAGGGGACCCATGTGGACGCACGGCCCTGGTGGCATCGCCACTGTGGCTCGCCGGGTTCAGTAGGGGAAGCAACGCCGGCGGTAGCCCAGCAGTCTCAGCACTGTCTAGGTGGGGCTGTTCCTGAAACAGACTGTAAGATAGAGATTTGAGGTTGAGAAGGAGCCCCGGTGGCACAGTGCTTTCTACTCAGTTGTTAACCGGGGTTCGAACCCACCTAGCGGTTCTGAAATCTGCTCCCGTAAAGATAAAACAAAAAACAAAACAATCCCACTACTGCCTAGTCGCTTCTGACTCACAGCAACCCTGCAGCACGGAGTAGAACTTCCCCATGGAGCCCTGGTGGCGCAGTGGTTAAGAGCTCGGCTGCTAACTGAAAGGTTGGCAGTTCAAATCCACCAGCTGCTCCTCGGAACCCTCTGGGGCAGTTCTACTCTGTCCTGTAGATTTCCAAGTCTGCAGTCTCTCTCTACTGACTGCCACATCTTTCTCCCTCGGAGCAGCTTGTGGGTTCAAACTGCAGACCTTTCGGTTAGCAGTCGAGCGCTTAACCACTGTGCCTCCCATAAAAATCACAGCCTAGAAAACCCTATGGGGCAGTTCTACTCTATCACGTGGGGTCTCCATGAGTCAGAATTGACTTGAAGGCACCCAACAACAACAAACCTGCAAGGTGACCCCAGGTAGCAGCTGGAGAGCGTGGGGAAGTGAGGCAGGGAAGGAAGGAAGAAGTATATAAGACCCCACTGTGGCTACTGGAAGGAGCCCTGGTGGCATCATGGTTACAGCGATAGACTGCTAACTCAGTGGTTTGCAGTTTGAAACCACCAGCTGCTCCAAGGGAGAAAGACATGACAGTCTGCTTCCATAGAGATTTATAGCCTTGGCAACCCTATGGGGTCACTATGAGTTGGAATCGACTCAATGGCAGTTGGTTTGGTTTTGTGTGGCTACTTCTGGAGCCCTGGTGGCACAATGGTTACAAACTTGGCTGTTAACTAAAAGGTCGGCAGTTTGAATCCACCAGCCACTCCTTGGAAACCCTCTGGGGTAGTTCTACTCTGTCCTATAGGGTCGCTATGAGTTGGAATCGACTCCACGGCAATGAGTTTCAGGTGGCTACTGGGGTCAACGTATCTTAGGTTGTCCCACGCAGGGATGAGGGCTTGGGGAATTTTTTTTTTTTTTTTTAACTTTTTTAAATTCTACTTTAGCTAAAAGTTTACAGAGCAAACTAACTTCTCATTAAACAATTAATACACGTATTGTTTTGTGACATTGGTCGCCAAACCCGCTACATGTCTACACTCTCTGCTTCTCGACCTTGGGTTCCCCATTAGCAGCTTTCCTGTCCCCTCCTGCCTTCTCCGTCCTTGCCCCTGGGCTGGTGTGCCCATTTAGTCTCGTTTTGTTTAATGGGCCTGTCTAATCTTTGGCTGAAGGGTGAACCTCAGGAGTGACTTTGTTACCGAGCTATAAGGGTGTCTGGGGGCCATACTCTCCGGGTTTCTCCAGTCTGTGTCAAGCCAGAAAGTCTGGTCTTTTTTTTTTTTTGTGAGTTAGAATTTTCTTCTACATTTATGTCCAGCTCTGTCTGGGACCCTCTATTGTGATCTGTGTCAGAGCAGTTGGTGGTGGTAGCCGGGCAACATCTAGCTGTGCTGTACAGTCTGGTGGAGGCCATGGTAGCCCGTGGTCCATTGGGGCTTGGGAGATTTGAGCAGCAGTGATTGAGAGCTGCTTCTCAGGACACTGACTTTGACATGTTCTGGAACACCGAGTGCAAGGAGAAGTGGGCGGTGCCCCAGAAACGTCTGCCCCTGTACACAGACCAAGGGCTTCAATCTTTACCCAAAAAAACCCCCAAAATCCAAACCAGTTGCTCTGGAGTTGACTCCGACTCATGAAGACCCCCCCCAAGCATATCAGAGTAGAACTGCACTCCATAGGGTTTCCATAGCTGATTTTTTTGGAGGTAGATCACCAGGTCTTTCTTCCAAAGTGCCTCTGGGTGGACTGAACCTCCAACCTTTCGGCTAGCAGCCGAGCGTATTCACCGTTTGCACCACCCAGGGACTCCTTTATAAAACCTTAAGCCCCTTTTTTGCCATTGTGTGTCTCCAGCCCAGGGCATCTCTTGGGGGTGAACTTACAGACCCACCTGCCATGTGCTATTTGGCCAAACCTCATGTCCCACCCACTATCATTTTAGGGGTTCAGGTTGCAGCTCCTCTCTATCACCCAGTCTTTGTTTGCTGGTAACTGCTAGGACTCTCAGGCTTGCTGACTTCCTCGTCGGCGTTCTGCACACACTCGTGTGCTCAAAACTGCAGAGACCAGACTTTATTTCCCTCTATCCTTTTGTACAAGTGTTGGGCTAGCAACCTATTTTCCTGCTTTTTTTCTTTTTAGTGAAAGATTCCCCACTTGGAGAGTTAAGTCTTGTTTGTGAAATACTATAGATTGGAGCAGAACACCATATGATCTGTCATACCCCTCTTCTCCTGTGTGACTGGACAGCATTTGGAGGTTCACTTCCCACCCAGTAAGCCAGTGCTGTTGAGTCGACTCCGATCCCTGGTGACCCCATGTGTGTCAGAGCAGAACTGTGCTTCATAAAGTTTCACGTCTGACTTTTCAGAAGTAGATCACCAAGCCTTTCTTCCAAGGTGCCTCTGGGTGTACTTGAACCCTCAACCTTTTGTTTAGCAGCCGATCGCATTACCATTTACACCGCCAGGGACTCTGGAGGTCTGCTTACATTGTGCTCATAATGAGCCAGGGAAATAAACACTTACCAGGACCCTCTTTGACAAAAGGGAAACTGGAAGTCTGGGAGTCGAATGATGGGTGGAGGATGGTACTCACGCCTAGGAGGACCAGGACCAGGATTTGAACATGGACCTGCCTCACTCCAAGGCTCCATATGCTCTTTCTACTAAACCACAGAAGGCCAGGTGTTAAACTGAAGATCCACATTCTCTCTGTCTTCCTGCTAGAACTAAAACTCAAGGCAAGGAAAACCAAGCAACGGGAGAAGCTACGGGGCTGAACGCTCCAGAAACATTGGATTTGTGCCTGAATCCCTTTGCTGGCCCCTTAATTCATCACTTGAAGGCGTATTTGTAGATGAGGTCTAGGTGCCAGGTGCTGGGCCAGGTGTTGGCTGTAAGATGATGGATGGAGCTCAGGTGGTCTCCTCCTGTGGAGAGGGGGCGAGGTGCGGGGAGCAGGGAAGACTTAGCGCACAGTACCTGCACAGCCACACATTTGGTGAGAGTTGTGACAGGAGCAGGGACAGTGTTGGGAGAAGGGTGGGGTGATGAGGAGATCCACTGCCGGGTGAGGTTGTCAGGCATCTCTGGAGGCTGGGAAGAAGCCTGTGAGATGAAGTGCATTCAGAGGGAAGGGACACCTGTACAAAGTTCTTGAGGTGGGTAGGTGGGTGCCTTTGAGGAACAAACCCAAGGGAGAGTATCTGGGGTGATAGGTTGAGGCCGCTCGACCCTTCAGAACCAGGCTGAACCTAACAGTCTATGAAAGAGAGTTAGCATTGTTTAAAACTTAAATAACTCTATTAGGCTATTTCCTTGTTCACACACACACACACACACACGCCCACACACCCACACATGGTTCATAACCCCACTGCCCTAACTATCACAATGTCAAAATAATAAAGAGAATGACAGGTTGTGGTTGTTAGGTGCCATTGAGTTGGTTTCGACTCCTATAACAGAATGAAACACTGTCAGGTCCTGTGCCATCCTCACAATAGTAAGCATATTTGAGCCCATTGTTGCAGCCACTGTGTCAATCCATCTCATTGAGGATCTTTCTCTTATTTGCTGACCTTCTACTTTACCAACAAGATGTCTTTCTCCAGGGGCTGGTCCCTCCTGATAACATGTCCAATGTACATGAGACGTCTTGTCATCCTCGCTTCTAAGGAGCATTCTGGTTGTACTTCTTCCAAGACAAATTTGTCCGTTCTTTTGGCAGGCCATGGTATACTCAATATTTTTTTGCCAACACCATAATTCAAAGACATCAATTCTTCTTTGGTCTTCCTTATTCATTGTCCAGCTTTCACATGCATATGAGGCAAATGAGAATACCATGGCTTGGGTCAGGTACACCTTAGTCCTCAAGAGATATCTTTGCTTTTTAACACTTTAAAGAGATCTCTTGCAGCAGATTTGCCCAATGCAATAGGTCATTTGATTTCTTGACTGCTGCTTTCGTGGGCTTTGATTGTGGATCCAAATAAAATGAAATCCTTGACAACTTCCATCTTTGTTCTGTTTATCATTTAGCGATCATCTGGAGAATAGATTTGACACACTGAACCCTAATGACTGCAGACCGCAAGAGTTGTGGGAGGACATCATAAGTGAAGAAAGTAAAAGGTCATTAAAAAGACAGGAAAGAAAGAAAAGACCAAAATGGATGTCAGAAGAGACTCTGAAAGTTGCTCTTGAGTGCAGACTAGGTAAGCAAACTGAAGAAATGATGAAGTAAAGAGCTGAGCAGAAGACTTCAAAGGGTGGCTCAAGAAGAAAAGGTAAAGCATTATGATGAAGTGTGCAAAGACCTGGAGTTAGAAAACCGTAAGGGAAGTACACGCTTGGCATTTCTCAAGCTGAAAGAACAATGCAAGGCAAGCAAAGACAAATATACAGAAAGAATAAAATGCAAAAGCAAGCTTTCCCCTTGTCTCCCGACGTGCCTCTCTCTAACACAGCTGTCATTGAGAGTTTCCATGTGTGTTAGCCTGCAAATCCACCTACCTCTCTGTATTTCTGCATTTATTCCGCAAGTTTGTGCTAGACCCCCTATTCGAACCTTGCCTGGAGAGCTTTCCAGATTAATGCCTCATTCCATCCTGAAGGGCTGCCTGGCGTTTTAGCGTTTCCTCAGCAGTGCTTAACTTACCAGCCCTTTACTGAGGCTCCTCAGTATTATTTTGAGTATTGCTGCCCATCGTTCCTGGTGGACTTTTGCCAGCATGGAGACATTGCAAGGGGGTCGGTGCTGGATCAGAGCATTTCTGTGGATTAGTATCAAGGGTGGTACCCTGGGATAAGGCTTGTGCTGGGCCTCTCAGTCCCCAGAGCTTGGAATTGGTTATCTGTGGCAATGAAGAACGTGTAGAGACCTTGGAAAAGTCTTTGCAGAAGGAAATGTTGGGAAAAGACAGCTTTATAACCTGACCACTGGACCAGCAGCCTCTCTCTGGCACAGGCTACCTTGTGGGTTGTTTTTCTTTCCTTGGGACCTGGCCAGGGCCATGTGGACAGTCCCTACTATTGTGGATGAACTGAACTATTAGCAAAATTCTGCACCCAGGTAGGTTTGGGGATCAAGTATGAATTTGGATTCATCTATTGAAACATTGTAGTAACCTTGGACAAGCTACCTCACATCTCTGAGAGTCATGTCATTTATACAAAGAGTGTAATTGTGTCAACAATGAACAGTGATTGTTATAGTGAGCTGCCTTCGAGTCAGCTCCAGCTCAGGGCGACCTTATGGACAACGGAACCAAACATTGCCTGGTCCTGTGACATCCTCATGATCACTGTCAGGTTGTGGCTACTGTGACAATCCATCTCACAAAGGGTCTCCCTTGCCCTCCTTTGTCCTCTGCTTCACCAAGCATGATGTCTTCCTGCAATGACCGATCCTTTCTGATGATGTATCCAAAGGAAGCAAGTCGGGCAATGTTCTGTTGTGATTCATAAGGCTTTCACTGACCCATTAAAAAAAAAAAAAAAAAAGGAGAATATTGACAATGAGGATGCTGAAGATGCTGAAGATGCTGATGATGATGAAGATGAAAATGTTGACCTTCCAGCAAGTTTTTCCTCTGCAGAGGCTAGCCACCAAGCCCAGGAGTTAAATGTCTGTCTCTGGCCTCTTTAGAATCATGTTCTTAATGAGCTGAGTTAGAACTCACCCTGACTGGAACAACAAGACATGCAGTAATACAGAAGAACTCCGAGAGAAGCGTTTCCAAGGACACAGAGGTCCTGATTGACTCCTCCTTGGCCTCTTTTAAACGTCGGAGGTGGACGAGCCTGAGGAAGCCCTTTGGCTTCTTGGATAATTACCCAAATTTGGATCTCTTTGCTTTAAGGTATTTTTTCAGGGAGCTCAGGAGAGAAGCAAGTGCCAAAGACATTTCTATCACTGCAAAGCTGATCTTGTCTGTATTTTTCAGCAGCACTTCTCCGTGAGAGCACCTGTTGTCCTCCTGCATGTCGGGGTCGGTTTAAAGTGGAGGAAGGGACGTGCTCTGGGGGGACGGCGTGCTGAAATGCAATCCAGTGGAGCCTGGTCTCTTCATGTTGAAAAGGCTTCTCTAAAGCATTACTGTTGGGGTTTGCATTTTTGCCTTTGCTCTTATTATTGTGTATTCAAAATACTATACCAACATCCGATATGAATTGTGCTTTTGTGTATTTACATTGGCTGCCTGTGGTACTCACAGCACCCTGAAGTAGGACCTGGGGGAAAGCGCAAGGGCGTAGTGGATGGACGGTCCTGGACTTACAGCTGGAGGATTGAGCTAGGTTCCTGGCTCTGCGCCTTACTAGCCTGGACCCTTGGGCCTATATCCATGTGACCTCTCTGTATTTGGAGGCTGTAATAACAAACTCAACTACTTGCTGAAAAGCTTGGCGGTTCCAACCCACCCAGAGGTGCCTCAGAAGAAAGGCCTGGCCATTTTCTTCTGAAAGGTCCAAAAACCAAAAAAACAAACCTGTGGCCATTGAGTCGAGTAGAACTGCCCCATAAGGTTTCCAAGGAGCGGCTGGTAGATTCGAACTGCCCACCTTTTGGTTTGCAGCCGAGCTCTTAACCACTGCACCACCAGGGCTCCAAAGGTCACTGCCTTGAAAATCTGGTGGAGCACAGTTCTCCTCTGCACACATGAGTCATTGTCAACTCAAAGGCAAACAACTAACAGCTAACAGCAAACAATACAAGTAGTCCCCGACTTACGAGGGGTTCCGTTCCGACGACTCCATCGTGAGTTGGCTCTGACCTAAGTGGAATTTCTCCTTTTTTGTTTGTTTTGTTTTCATTATTATTGGTTTTTATTATAAATGTCTTTATAAATCCGATCTTTGAATATCTGTGAGCGAACGTCTGAGAATGATAACATCGTTAAATTACGCGCTGCAACATTGTATATGTAGTACATATTACTAACAATAATGTGCAAAAAAAAGAAGACAATTTTAAGTGTGGTTCATTGTGACTCGAGTACGACGTAAGTTGAGGACTTTCTCTTCTTGCTTTAGATTCCTTGGATATTGCAAATGTTGAACATGTTTGGCTGCTAACCAAAAGGTGGGGGGTTTGAAAGGTGATCTCCTTCTGAAAAATTAGCCACTGGAAGCCCTACAGAGCACAGCTCTACTCTGATACACATGGGGTTGCCATGAGTTGGACTTGACTTGACAGTGACTGGTTTTCTTTTTTAGGTTCTGTGCTGGGTTAAACCCGTTTCTGCCATGAGGAGGGAGCTTGGGCTCCTCCCCTGGCCCTTCTCCCCTTTGCTCCCTCCCTGTGGTCCCTGTCTTCCTGCTGTTTCTCCCACTGCACAGAGGGGCCCGACCTGGGCTCTCCTCAGGCCTCTGGGTTAGCATGTCTTGGGCTTAGCTTCCCAAGCCCTGTGTGACCTCCCCAGTGGCTGCAGCAGCCCACTGAGACCGTCTCCCCCTCCTCCTGGCCAGCTCCCACTGGCTCCCTCCATCCTCCCAGGGCGGGCTGCTGGCTTACCTGCAGGCTGTCACCAAGCCTTCTCCGTCCTCTGGAACCCTCTGACTGCCCCGCCACCCTCTTCCCAAGGCTGTCTGGTCTGCCCTCCCAGGGCAGCTGAACCTCCCATTATAAATCACTCTTTGGAAAGAGTCATCAATGTATCGTCACTTATTCAGTGTCTATTGTCCCAACAAGACTATGGTCTCCTAGAAGACAGAACTGGCATGTTCACCAGCATATTCCCAGGGCCTCGGACACAGTAAGGAGCCTGGTTGTGCAGCGGTTAAGCACTCGGCTGCTAACCAAAACGTTGGTTTGAACCCACCCTGCAACTCCACAGGAGAAAGACCTGATGATCTGCTCCCGTAAAGGTTACAACCTAGAAAATCCTATGGGGCAGTTTTACTCTGTCACATGGGGTCACTATGAGTCGGAATTGACTGGACAGCGCCCAAAAAGAAGAACACAGTAGGTGCTCAATGATGTTTCTTGAGTTTCAGTGAGAGAAGAAATGCAGGGAAGAAGCAGGGACAACGCCAGTCAGAACGACCCATGTCCTCCCTGAGTCCACGGCCCAGGTTGGGGGGGGCGGTGCAGAAATCATCTTTCTCTGGATCTCCAAGCCCTTGGCCCCAGAAAGTGTCCTGGAAAAGCAAGACCCCTCTCCCCCAACTTGGAGCTCTGGAGAAGGCGGGACTCTCAGCAGGAGCAGTGCCGGCCCAGCAGGCCTGCTGTTTTCTCTCACCGTCCTGGTTCAGTTCCTGCATGAAGCCCACGCTGCTTCTTCTCCCTGTTGTCGTCCTGCATCTGAGACGACTCTGAGTCTGCCTTTTCCAACTTCTGTTTTCTCACCCTTGCCAAGGATTCTGATTTAATTTGTTCTGAGTGGACCCAGTATGATTTTTTTAAAGCTTCCTGATGATTCTAAAGAACGGAGGTTGTGAATGCCTGTCGTGGGCCATGAGCAGAGCTGGGACCCCCAGGCCAGCCGAGCTGTCTCGGATTTTGTCATTTGCAAATCTCTGTCCCTTCCTCTCTGCTTTGTTATTGACCTCTATCAGGGACCCTGGGGAAGAGGAGTTGCTCTTCCTGTGTCTCTCACTGGACCTTCCTCTCTTTATCCATTCTACCAAGCCTACCCCGTGCCCAAAGTCTGCTCTGCTAATCACTGCCCTCCTCTATCCATTCTACCAAGTCTACCCCATGTCCAGCGCCTGCTCGGCTAAGCACTGAGGGTGCAGAGGTGATGAGACAGGCAGAGCCCATCCTTCCAGCACTCATGCTCCCTCTGGCAGCCCTTCTAGCAGGATGAGCCCTCTTCCATCCAGCGGTTCATGAAAAATGGTCTCGTCCAGATGTTGCCAGTGAACCACGCCACTGCAACCACCCAAGCCTGCTGGTACTTCCACAGACCACTGTCCAGCAGCTTGGGTCTCATCCCAAGTCTCTTGGCTGCAAACCTGCCCCAGGGAGACCCCTGGTTCCCAGGGTTTTACAGTCTTCTGAAGAGGCACGTTTCAGGTGAGCTAAATTTCCGAAAGAGAGCTCCTGACTGTGCAGCGCGTCCCTCCCGCCCATCTGGGAACGTGATAGATGGACCTGTTACACAGACAATTTGAAATGGGGCCGAAGTTAGCAGCAATGCTGTTCATTAGTGGAGGGGAGGTTGTTGAAGAGGCCTGAGGAAAGGGGCTAAATTCTCATTTCCCTGATGTCTTTGAGTATTCTTACGATCTTCCCTTGCTGAGCACTTAACCTTCTGCCTCCGAGAAAGTGTCTGAGGTTCAGTCAAACACCGGTACTGACTCTCGAGAACTGCCTGCAGCCTCCAAACTCGAACCCATAAAGTCACGGTAGAAGGACAAGTTAGCCGAGTTGAAGGGGAGATGAAAGGAGGAGTAAGACACGCATTCTCGAGAAAAGGAAATGTCAGCAAGTTCAATTTCAACCCTGGGCTACGGTAAAACAATTGAAGGAGATGGGCACTATTTTATTAATTATGCAGCATCCTAGAACTTATTGATAAAGGACTTTGTGTGATAGAGGGTGAATTAAGCAAAGCTGCCCTATAAATGTGGAGTAAATCCTACACTGGTTTTAATAGTGAGTACATCCTCATGAATTGCATTTGACAAACCACAGTGGAAGTTCAGGCGAAGCCTCAAGCGCGTGTTAGATGAGGATAATGATGTTTTCTTCCCGGACGACGCTCCTCCACGTACAGCGGGGAGTCTGCTGCATTTCCTCTATGTTATAAAAAACAAAATCAGCGCTCACTGACCTTGGCGTGGCAGGGCTCAGTCCAAGGCATAAGACAACTCTAAGTCACAGATAACCCAAAACTCAAACCCCGTTGACATCGATTCTGACTCATAGCGACCATACAGGACAGAGTAGACCTGCCCTATGGGGTTTCCAAGGAGCAGCTGGTGGATTTGAACTGGCGACCTATTGGTTAGCAGCCAAACTCTTAACCACTGTGCCATCAGGGCTCCCTCAGATTACCTGGGCAGCTCACATTATATCCTCACAGAGTCAAGTCCACATGCTCATTCCCTCTTGATTTATTTTTGTGATTTTAAAAAGACTTGGCTACAAAGATGATCATAAAATATGATTTGACATGAGAAGAAGGTCTGTACAACAGAGTGCTCAAAGATCAGAGTGGAAAATGCTCTAAAATCCTCTGTATTTGACTGCATACCGACTAAATGTAAGCTGCCAGCCAACAGGATGCATTTTCAGCTAATCGAATGTGTGTGTGTGTGTGTATACGCCAAGTGTTGGTTCACACACTCCCAAAATATGTACGAATTTGAACCTGATGAGTGGTTCAGTGGTAGACTTTTCGCCTTCTGTGCAGGGGACCCAGGTTCAATTCCTGGCCAGTGCATCTCATATGCAGCTACCACCTGTCAGTGGAGGCTTGTGTGTTGCTAGGATGCTGAACAGGTTTCAGCAGAGCTTCCCAACCAAGAGAGACTAGGAAGAAAGGTCTGGCAATCTATGTCCAGAAACCAGCCAGCAAAAATCCTATGGATCGCAATGGTTTGATCTTATTGTGCATAGGGTCACCATGAGCTGGGGGCTGATCGGCAACTGATCATGGGGATGGCGCAGGACTGGGCAGTATTTCGGTCTGTTGTGCAAGGGGTCACCGTGAGTAGAGGGCCAGATCAATGGCAGCTGACAACAACAACAGAATGACCACCATAAGGAGCTCATAATTTAGTGAGAGAATCAAGACCAACTGGCCTGGCCACGGAACCACTGGAGCAGGGATGGCAAATACTTTGGGGACTCCAAACAGCAGTATAGAACACTCCTCAGAATAACCTTGCCCTAGGAGTGAGGAGGCTGAGTATTGATCCCTTATTCACACTCGCCATTGGCTGAGGACTGCCCCAGGACATTAACTCCACTGCACTTCCAGCTGGCCTTCGTGGGGCTGAGAGAAGATACTCCGCTTGTCCCAGAGCTAAGTGCCAAGGGGACATGGCAGGACACCACCCCCTCAGCACACACTCCAGGTGGGAGTCCTGGGTTCTCTGTGCCCCCATCCCCTTCCAGCTGAGGGGCAACCCTGCCTGCTGTTTCTGGCATCTCTACAAGAAGGAATTTCTGAGATAACGATGCCCTTTAGCCAGCACGCCCACCGAGAAAAGGCAACCCAAATTGCAGCTGGGGTTATACCTCCTGGAAATCATATTGTCGTGTTAATCTCAAACCCCACATTGCAGCTTTCTCCAAGGAGTGTGAAAGAACCCTGTGTCCCCTCAACATCTGGCTCTCTCTGCCTCCTGGCTCAGAGCCTTGGGGAGGGGGAGATTTCCGGCACATTCTCAGACCCAGAAATGAGCCGAATCCCCTGCCCTTGGGGCCACAAGCAGGAGATGCAGCAGGGCTCCTGGGCTAACTGTGACCTGATTCTCTGGCAGCACATTCCATGGGTAGCACAGAGACATGTCACTCCCGGTGTTGTCTTCCACAGGCGGCGCTGACCGGCTTGTTTCCCAGCTACTCTTGGCTACGTGGGGTGAAAGGGCACCTCTTTACTCTTTAGGGAACATGGTCCTGAGGGGAAGAACAGCCTGTTCCCAGGAAAATGTCAAGTGATTGTTTTGAAAAGAGAACAGCAGCCGACTTTAAGTTCTCAGGAAAATGAGAAATTTGGGATGGAAGTGCCGTATTTCTCAGGAAGGCTGAGCCTTTCCCTCTGGAATTCCACGTTTTATGTTTGTACTGAAGCCGGCTCCTCGGTCCTTCCGAAGCAATCTTCTCTCGAACGTTCATCACTTCCTGACCCCTGCACATCTAACTGCATCTCCCTTCACAACCTCGCTTGTCATTTCTGCTTTGTCGCTACTACTACCCGCTGCCATCTAGTCGGTTCCGCCTCACAGCGACCCTACAGGACAGAGGAGAACTGCCTCATAGGGTTTCCAAGGAACAGCTGGTGGAATCCAACTGCTGATCTTTCGGTTAGCAGCCCAGCTCTTAACCACTGTGCCACCAGGGCTCCAATTTCTACTTTAAGAACCCTAAAGTCTGCCAAACTAGCCTCAAAGCAAAGATGTCACTTTGAGGATGAACGTGCATCTAACCCAAGACATAATATTTTCAATAGCCTCATATGCAGATGACAGCTGGACAATGAAAAAGCAAGACTGAAGAAGAATGGACACTTTTGAATTATGGCGTTGGCAAAGAATGTTGAATATACCATGGACTGCCAGAAGAACGAACAAATCTGTGTTGGAAGAAGTACAGCCAGAATGCTCCTTAGAAGCGAGCATGGTGAGACCTTCTCTCACCTACTTTGGACATGTTATCAGGAAGGGCCTGTTCCTGGAGAATGACATCAAACTTGGTAGAACAGAGGGTCAGCGAAAGAGAGGAAGCTCCTCACTGTGATGGGCCGACACAATGGCCGCACCACTGGGCTCAAGCATGGCAAGGATTGTCAGGCTGGGGCAGGACAGGGTGAGGTTTCATTCCGTTATGTTGGAGGTCGCTATGAGTCAGTGGTAACTTGATGTAACCTAACAACAGCCCTCCCTCAGCCCTGCTCCTTTTGTCTGGAGGACTCCTAGCAACCGAAGCTGAGCTTGCACGGCCTTTTCTCTAGGAAGCAATCCCTGACCCTGTTGGGCTGGCTCCAGCGGTCCCCTGTGTGCCCAGAATACACTCCAGGGTCACCTCCCTCATTTCTACCTTCAGAAACAGGGTGTTTTAACTTGGGTTTATGGTTATAAGAACCATATTCAGTGTGGTTCAAGCAAAGTGTTGGGTGTGGAAGGAGTGGGTGTAGGGACACAGGGACATTCCAGGCTCAGGGCCAGCACTGCGGCCTGCGGATGGTGACTGGAGGGCCAGGGCTTGGCAAGCCTGGTCCCACCGGGCTTGGCTCTTCCTGAGCAATGGGAGCGCTCCTTCCATCTCCGTCCTGACTCTGTGTTTCTCTCTTCACGTTGCTTCACTTCGCATGTTGTCAGTTGCTGTCCAGTCGATTCCGACTCATGGCGACCCCGTGTGCGCGGAGTAGAACGGCTCCATAGGGCTTTCAAGGCTGTGGCCTTTTGGAAGCAGATAGCCAGGCCCGTCTTCTGTGGCTCCTCTGGGTGGGTTCCAGCTGCCCACCTTTTGGCTAGTAGCCAAGCACTTAACTGTTTGTGCCACGCAGCGATTCCACTGTGTATGGAAGCTCTGTTCCAGAGTGATTTGCCCTCCTCGATATTTTCCCCGTTAATCAACCCACCCGCCTCAACTGTGTGGCTGTCCTTTGTACCAGAAATCATTTGTCCTCTATATGGTTATTCACTTCCCCTTCATTTCCGCGTTCAGTGTGTATTTGTTGAGGCTGACCCTGGGCAGTGCAGCTCTTGGTGTGGGGACACGGCTGGGACCATGTGGGGCATTGTCCTTGCCTTCCTGGTGATGACATTCAGTAGGGAAGAGATAAAACGAACAAAAAAGAAATACAGGAATATTTAAAGACATTTTCGTGTGTTAATAGTGGTACCCCTGTAACCACGGAGTCAGCACTGAGTCAGCATTGCTCTGCTCCCTCTCCTACCTGGTCACCATGTGATCCCCAAGCTCATCTTCTTTCAAGCTCATCTCAATCCATTCTCCTCTCTGCCCACTGGGCTCTCACCCCACAGGGGCCTCACCCCACCAGGGCCTCTTCTCTGTCTTGAACATACCAAGCTGCCCCCACCCCAGCACCTTCTCCGTTGTAGTCCACTCTGCCTGCAACCACCAGCCCCACCCCAACTCCTCCTCAAGCTGCTGATTTTGGCTGAGATGTCACCCCCTTGGCAAAGTTGCTTCTGATAATTCCCTTCTTGTCACTAATCACCTTTGCTTTAGAGATGAGAAGCCCAGGCTTCTGGCCATGCCACCATTTACCAGGCCACAGGGCTGAAGTCACACGTGGTTGCAACACTCAGCTTCCCCAGGCATGTTAGAACTATGCTGTGAACTAATTCTTTGTCCCATCTCCTGTACGGTTTGCCTTTTCTTTGGCAAAGATGGCTGTACGGCACTGAGCTAGGGCCAGGGAATCGCGTGTGGAGTGTGGATACAGCTGAGGGAGGGGGCGGTGCGGTTTCTGGTCCAGATTACAGTTTATATAGTTAATTACTCAGGATCAGGTGAAAGGGGGCCGGGGACTGGATTCAGGATAGAGGGTGTAGCAGAGGGCAACGTCCAGGGCTAGCAGGCACTCAGAGACAGGGACTCCTTCTGCACCGTGGGTCACTCCCGGGAGCTGAGAGCCTGGGCAGCTACAAGAGGGCCCTGCCCTCCACTTCTGGATGAGCAGCATGTAGTCTTGGCATAAAGCGCAGGCCCAGCGAGCAACCTTCTTCTGCTGACCGCACGCTCAGCTCCTTACACTGATAGCACGATTTGTCCCTTGAATCACCCCACTTCTTTTGTGGGTCTGTTCATGGGCTGGGGACACTTCAGTGTGATGTGGGGCTCCCCAGGATGTATGTGTAGGTGGCTGGATGGGGGGTCCTGCAGGTTTGACGCAGGCGGATCCCCCACTGGCGGCGCCACTTCACTGGGGAAGAAGCCTCTGCCGCCAGGGAGATCAAGTTCCTCTCCAGCTCTGCCACTCACAAGCCAGGTAGCCTTGAGAAAACAAACAGACAAAGAATAAATAAATAGCTACATCTTTGTTGTTGTTAGGTGTAATCAAGTTGTCTCTGACTCATGGTGATCGCATGGTACAATAGAACGAAACACTGTCCAGTTCTGCGCCATCCTAACAATCGTTGCTGTGTTTGAGCCCATTGTTGCAGCCACAGTGTCAGTCCATCTCATTGAGGAGCTTCCTCTTCTTTGCTGACCGTCTCCTTTACCAAGGGTGATGTCCTTCTCCAGGGCCCGGTCCCTCCTGATAACATATCCAAAGGAAGCAAAATGAAGTCTCTCCATCTTCACTTCCAAGGAGTACTCTGGCTGTACTTCTTCCAAGACAGACTTGTTTGTTCTTCTGGTTCTATCTACCTTGATGGATTGTTGGAAGGATGAGTGGTATCTGTGAAGAATCTAACATGGGGCTTGACACCAGGTGCCATCCAGTCAGTGGGTGAGTTTGAGTCCTGGGGAGAAGTCCTCGGCTTCCAACCCCTCAAGTCCGACGTGCCGAAACCACAAACGTTTACCACACTCTCTGGGTCCTGGTCAAAGGGGGTGTTAGCTTGACTTTATTTCCTGGAGAGTGCCCAAGGGATGTATCTGTCTCCACAAAACACAAGACAACGCCCCATTGTTTCCTAACCTGTTACGGTGAACTCAGTTTGTCTGTCCCTGGGAATGGGCACCCAGCTGGCCTGCCTCCTCAACAATGCAGGGCACCTATTAGTGTACAAAGCCTGTCACACAGCGTGGTCTCCGGAGCCTCTGTCCATCTGTGCAGAACCAAGGGCTGCAGCTTCCTTGTGGAGACCCCCAGATGTGATCCCCACGGTGGTTCTCCCACTTTCCTCCTTCAGCCCTGAGTGGGAGGTGCCTTCTACAAAGCCACTGTTTCCTTTTATTTTCCTGTCACTGTTGGGTTGACACGGGCTATGGTGAGGCCTTCTGATTGTCTCCAGGAATAGGTGATGCTGCCTCAGGAGGCTAAAGCCCTGCCTTGTCCCCACTGAGAACACCTGTGGCTCCCTCCACTTAAAATACGGAAATACGTCACAGCCTCTCTGTGGAACACACAACCCAGAGCTCTGAGCTGATGGCACAGATTTGATAACTTTGTGACAGTCTGAGCACTGGAAACAATGAGAGGGAGGGAAAGAGAGAGAAGGAGAGAGAGGGAAAGAGAAAGAGGGAGGAGGAGAAAGAGAGAGAGAGGGAGAGAGACAGAGAAAGGCAGGGGCAGAGAGAGAGGAAGAGGCAGAGAGAGAGAGGGAGAGGCAGAGAGAGAAAAGGGAAAGGGAGAGAGAGGGAGAGGGGAAGTGAGAAGGGGAGAGGGAGAAGAAGAGAGGGAGAGAGGGAGGGGGAAGAGAGAGGGAGAAGGAGAAAGAGAGGGAGAGAGAGACAGAGAGACAGAGAGAGGGAGAGAGAGAGAGACAAAGAGAGAGGGAGAGAGAAGGGAAGGGTGGGGGGCAGCACAGAGCATTGCATTTCTCTTCCTTAATGGAGACACCAAAGTTGACAGAGCCATCCTTTTATTTCCGTATTAGCATCTCCAGAGCATTCTTATTTAGGTAGCAATCTTTTAGAAAAGATACCGTTTTCAGCAAAACACGCAAACAACCAATTCACTGGGGTGATATTTGCCATGGCGATTTTGTAGATGAAGAGCTATTTTGTAGTGCTTTGTGAACAAGACATTTTTAATGGTTGTAGGCTGATCTTCTCTTGGTGGAAGAGTTCCCATGGCTCCAGGCAGAATTCCCGGGCTTTCAGTGCTTCTTCCTGCAAATCACTGATGCCTGGACTCGTCCTTTAAAATCCAAAAAGGGAGGTTCTGGGTGACATGGGTCAAATCTTTTCGAGTACCTGCCTTTTGGGTACCTGCCATTCCTTAGCCAGGTGGCCTGTCTCCCCAAGGGCACAGGTTCAGGAAGGCAAGGGTATGTGGGCCCCAGGTGAGGAGCATCAGGTGAGGTGCCTCTCCTCTTGTCCTCAGCCCCCTGCTCAGGCTTTGAGACTTCTATATCTCCTCTTCCTTACCTTCTCAACAGCTTCATGCTCTTGGGTTCAGAAATCGAATGAAAACTTCTTCATACTACATTGTCCATGACTGACAATAACGTGTTATCCTTGCTAGTGGATTTTTAATTTAATGTGCCTCAAAGTCTTAACCTACAGTGTGATTTTTGTCTTATGAATGATTTTACTCTTAAATAAAGTGATAATTGAAATCCAAGCAAAAATGTCCGTAATCCCACTTTCTACAATATTATATATCTATGTAAACTTTTAGTGTATGTTCTTTGATTTTACTTCAGAATGAAAGCTTCACAAAGTATAAGACTGTCTCTTTTATTCACTGCTATACCCAGTGTCTAGGAGCCCTGGCGCCATACTGTTTAAGAGCTCGGCTGCCAACCAAAAAGGTCAGCAGTTCAAATCTACCAGCTGCTCTTTGGAAACCCCACAGGGCAGTTCCTCTCCATCCTATAGGGTCACTAGGAGTCAGAATTGACTCAGCGGCAAGGGGTTTGGTTTTGTATACCCGGTGTCTAGAGTTGCCTAGCACACAAAAAGGTTCTCAACACAAATTCCTTTAGTGAATGGATAAATTAATGAGTGTCATGGATGGAATTGTGTCCCCCCAAAATATGTGTCAACTTGGTTAGGCCATGATTCCCAGTATTGTGTGCTTGTTCTCCATTTTGTGATTGATATATTTTTCCTATAAGTTGTAAATCCTAATCTCTGCCTGTGGTTAATGAGGCAAGATTGGATTACATTGAAGAGGATTAGGGTAGGATGTAACACCCTTGCTCAGGTCACATGCCTGATCCAATGTAAAGGGAGTTTCCCTGGGGTGTGGCCTGCATCACCTTTTATCTTACAAAAGATAAAAGGAAAGGGAAGTGAGCAGAGAGTTGGGACTTCACACCACCAAGAAAGCAGCGCCAGGAGCAGAGTGCATCTTTGTACCTGAGGTTCCTGCATGGAGAAGCTCTTAGACCAGAGGAAGATTGACAAGGACTTACCTCCAGTGCCGACAGAGAGAGAAAGTCTTCCCCCAGAGCTGACACCCTGAATTTGGACTTCTAGCCTCCTAGACTGTGAGAGAACAAACTTCTGTTTGATAAATCCATCTACTTGTGGTATTTCTGTTACAGCAGCACTAGATAACCAAGACAGTGAGTGAATGTGCTGATTCATTTTTTTTTTTTTTAATTTGGCATAGTTTAATAGGTGTCGAAGTTATCTAGATCCCAGATCTTCTTTCTTGGTGGTAGTGAGTTCCCTCCCCTCTCTGCTCGCTTCTCTCTTCTTTTGTCTCTTTTAAGATAAAAGGTGTGACTTGAGTAAGGGTATGACTCAAGTCACACCCTCTTCTAAGACTCAAGATGCACCCCGCATGGATCCTGCCTCATTAACAATACATCACAAAATGGAAGACAATTACATCAGATCACAAAATGGAGAACAACCAAACAATACTGGAATCACTGCCTAGCTAAGCTGACACATATTTTTCGGGACATAATTCAATTCATGATAATAGGCAACCTTTATATTGAACATTTTGTTAAATATTACGTCATGCTTATGTTTCAAGTTTCCTGGAGCATATTTTTAAACTACTCTACTCCCTTTTAACATGCTTGGGTAATCACCAGTGTTATAAATATCATTACGTAACTTTCTCCAAGAACATGCATTCATATACAAAAGCACGTACACATAATAATTGCTATTACTTGTTTTTACATGAATATTACCATAACTTGGCTGCTAACCAGAAGGTTTGGCAGTTCAAATCCACCAGCCACTCCTTGGAAACCCTATAGGACAGATAGGACAGTTATACTCTGTCCTGTAGGGTCACACTATGAGTTGGAATCAACTTGATCAAAACAAGTTTTAGAGTTTAGAGTTATGGAATATTTTCACATCCTAAACTCTGTGAACTTAACCTTATTTGGAAATAGCATTTTTGTGATGGAATTAGTTAATATAAGGTCATACTGGAGTAGGGTGGACCCTAATTATTTATGACTGTGTCCTCATAACAAGAAGAAAAGAGACACAGGGAAGACAGCTATGTGACCACAGACGCAGAGATCGGAGTGAGGCATCCACAAGCCAAGGAACATCAGGGATGGCTGCCTATCACCAGAAGCTAGGGAGAGGAAAGGAAGGATTCTCCTCAGAGCCTCAGAGGGAGCTGATACCTTCATTTTGGACTTCCAGCCTCAAGCCACCCAGTTTGTGTCACTTTGTTACCATTGCCCTAGGGAATGAATACACATACTGTACACGTCTCTCCAACCTACTTTTCATGCTCAACTAATCTAATGGCAGCACTCTAACCTAAGAATGATAGCGCTAACTCACTCTTTCAAATGGCTGTGTAATATTTCACAGTATATATTTCTAAAAATTCTTTTATTTAAGTTGCTTCCAGGTTTGGTGATCACTATAAATAATGAAAGGAGCCCTGGTAATGCAATGGTTCAGCGCTTGGCTGCCAACTGAAAGGTTGGTGGTTAGAACCCATCCAGTGGATCAGTGGGAGAAAGACCTGGAGATCTGCTCCAGTATAGATCACAGCCTAGGAAACCCTATGGAGAAGTTCTACTCTGTTCTATAGGGTCACTATGAGTTGAAATCGACTGATGGCACCCAACAACAACAACAACAAGGCTGTGCTTAGAAAAATGCCCCCTTTCAACAATATTATATGTTACGCAACTGCATTTTCTTCTAGCCTTTTGGTAGTTTCTATTTTTCATTTAAATTTTAATGCATTTAGATTATCTGATGAAAGAAATGAGATTTTGATACAATTTTGTTTTTCTCAAATGCTTGAGTAAGCGCATCACCATTTAGTTAATGATGAGTTCTCCACTAACTTGACATGACAGCCAAACTAAATACTAAATTCTTCTATATGCCAGAATATGTTCTTGTTTCATTAATCTATTTTGATACCTGTGCTACACTTTTACATTACACTAGAATACATCTGCTAAGACACTTTTTCCTTCTCCATCCTCTTCAAAATCTTGTTCTGGTATTTATTCTCCCCAGTGAAATTTAGAAATAGTTTGTTAACTTTCCGTGAAATATCTTACCTTAGGAATTTGGTTGGAATTAGATTACTGGGGGGAGGGGGGATTTACATTTACAAAATACTTAATTCCCTATCCCAAGACATGGTATTCTAAAATTTCTGCACCAGGTCATTGATAAATTTTATTGTATACATTTATTTAATGATTATTTCCTCCATTTGTTGAAAGCTGTCAGGATGTTTAATGGACCCTTCTTGTTTTTTGTTGTATTCCTGGCATCTGCCTGCTTATCTGCACATGATAAGAACTCAATACATGCTTAATACATT
This sequence comes from Trichechus manatus latirostris, assembly GCF_000243295.1. Taxonomy (NCBI): domain Eukaryota; kingdom Metazoa; phylum Chordata; class Mammalia; order Sirenia; family Trichechidae; genus Trichechus; species Trichechus manatus. The sequence goes on from NW_004443944.1 coordinate 3,081,790, forward strand.
AATGAGAAGGAGCTCTGGTGGTGCAATGGTTAAGTTCTTGGCTGCTAATGAAAGGTTGGTGGTTTGAACCCACTCATGAACTCTGGGAAGAAAGATATGGAGATCTGCTCCCATAAAGATTACAGCCTAGGAAACACTATGGGGCAGTTTTACTCTGTCACATGGAGTCACTATGAGTTGGAAATGACTCAACAGCACCCAACAACAACAACAACACTTTAATGAATTAATAGATGACGTATTTTATGTATGATTTCAGCTTATTATTTTCTTTAGAGGTAGTCCCTGACTTAAGACGAGGTTACCTTCCAAAGACTCTGTTGTAATTTGGTTCTGATGTAAATAAGATACCTAATTTTTTATTAGTTTTCATTATTATTGCCTTTCAGTATCAGTATCTTTATAAATCTGATCTCCATTTGTCTTTGGGAGTTGGAAATATTACATATGAACTTACAGATATATTTTAATAAATACATACCAAACCTGTTGCCATCGAGTTGATTCCAACTCATAGTGACCTTATAGGACAATGTAGAACTGGATTCTAGGGTTTTTAAGGCTGTAATCTTTATGGAAGCAGACTGCCACATCTTTTTGCTGTGGAGCAGCTGGTGGGCTTAAACTGCCAAAATTTTGATTAGCAGCCAAGCACTTCAACCACTGCACCACCAGTGCTCCTAATATGTACATACATATATACAAAGCACACAGATCATAAAAATTTACTCTAATGCTGAAGAAGAGTTGGGTGACATTGGATTGGCATTTTGTCAGGTGTGGTAGTAACTCCACTTGTGGAAGGTTCTGGATCACCTGGATTATCCCTGGGTCTGGATCATCTGGATTATCCCCGGGTCTGCATCACCTGGATTGTCCCGGAGAATGGAGATGGCATTTCTAGTCAGAAAATTAGTGAGAGTTGTCTGTATGGTCCTTTTCTTTTTTTTCTTCATGTATTTCAGGGTAACATCGCACTGCATTCTGAATCTTTCTATCAACTTTAGCAAAGCGATTGACATTTGAGTTCGTGTTTTCAAGCAACGGAAGCCCCTGATTTAGTTAGAAAACAAAATGTATACAGCAGTGTTTAGAACAGTAAGTCATAAAATTGAACATCTATGAGTGAACATCTAAGAATGATAACATCAGCAAATTATGCCCTGGAACAAGGTCCATAGTACATATTACTAACAATAAGATGTACCAAAAAAAGAACAAAAAACGGACAATCCTAAGTGCTGTTCATTGTAACTGGAGTACATCGTGTGTTGGGGTCTACCTGTATTGAATAAGTATATATATATATATTTTATATATATGTTTTATTGACCATGCTATATATATATAGCCCTGGTGGCACAGTGGTTAAGTGTCCAGCTGCTAACCAAAAGATCAGCAGTTCAAATCCACCAGCTGCTGCTTGGAAACCCTGTTGGGGCAGTTCTACTCTGTCTTATACGGTCACTATGAGTCAGAATTGACTTGATGGCAATGGGTTTTATATATATTTTGTATAAGGTACTGGAGTTACTCTGGTGAACGAGGCATGTTTTAATGAAAATTGTATTCCAGTGGACTTCTTAGAGTTCTGAAAGGTCCACCATCAAAATGTAAATGTTTGTTCTGAATCAAGGTCCAGACTCAGGCACTAATATTTTAGCTAGTGCTTTTACCTGCAAAGCCAGTCGATAATTGAAAACGGAACCGTTCCTTTAGAATGTGTTGATGGAGGGATAGCAGAGTTAGGAGGGAAGCATCAGAGAGCAGTAGGCTCTGCTTGGGTAGAAAGCACTGAAGACACACTTTACCAGCTTTTCTATTTTACTCAAGACTAGCTCATAGCTTTCTTCTTGTCCCTGGGTGCTGGTTTCCCTCTTAACTATGTATCACAGAAGGCCCCAAACCACTGAGCTACACCATGTTCCTGCATCAAAAAGACGTGTCCTTACCATGGGGAAGGAGGAAGCAAGTTACAGAAGAGGGTCATTTTCTAAGACAATTCTTCCAGTTTTCAAGTTTGATACTTTAAAGAATTAAATACAGAAGTTAAGAGATTAAAAATTATCCTGCAAAAAAACCCAAAAAACAAAGAACCTTCCAAATAAAACCAAAATCTAACCCAAATATTGATGGTTGGAACCCTGCTCTGCAGGAGAAAAGACCTGGTGATCTGCTTCTGTAAAGATTACTGTTTAAGAAACTCTGTGAGGGCAGTTCTACTCTGTCCTATAGGGTTGCTTTGAGTTGAAATCAACTCGATTGGCAACGGGTTTTATATGATCATATAGAAAAACAGACTTTCAGTCTGAAATCCCCTGTCTTTTATTCTACACTATATCTTGAGATCCACTCATGTTGATAAGCAGATGCTCTTTCATTCAGAATTGCAAATAATCTTCCATTAAGGAGCATGCTAATTTTAATTTAGTCATTTCCCTTTTGATAGACTTTTTTCCATTTTTCTCCCCTCTCCATTGTAGTCTGTGTTCAACCATTTCAGGAGGAAGTATATGATTAGGAACTGATGGTAGTGAAGGAAGAAGGTCAAGCTGCACTGAAGACATTGGTGAAAAACAAGGCTTCAGGAACTGACAGAACACCAACTGAGATGTTTCACCAAATGGATACAACACTGAAAGTGCTCACTCGTCTATGCCAAGAAATTTGGAAGACAGCTACCTGGCCAACCAACTGGAAGAGATACATGTTTATGCCTATTTCCAAGAAAAGTGATCCAACAGAATGTGGAAATTATCTAACAATATCATTAATATCACAAGCAAGCAAAATTTTGCTGAAGATCATTCAAAAGCGGCTGCAGCAGTACATCTACAGGGAACTGCCAGAAATTTAAGCCAGATTCAGAAGAGGACTTGGAACCAGGGATATCATTGCTGACATCAGATGGATCCTGGCTGAAAGCAGGGAATACCAGAAAGATGGTTTCTCGTGTTTTATTGACCATGCAAAGGCATTCGACTGTGTGGATCATAACAAATTATGGATAACACTGGGAAGAATGGGAATTCCAGAACACTTAATCGTGCTCATGAGGAACCTGTACATAGATCAAGAGGCAGTAGTTTGAACACAGCAAGGGACTACCGCCTGGTTTAAAGTCAGGAAAGGTGTGCGTCAGGGTTGTATCCTTTCACCATACCTATTCGATCTGTATGCTGAGCAAATAATCCAAGAAGCTGGACTATATGAAGAAGAACTTGGCATCAGGATTGGAGGAAGACTCATTAACAACCTGTGTTATGCAGATGACACAACCTTGCTTGCTGAAAGTGAAGAGGACTTGAAGCACTTACTGATGAAGATCAAAGACCAGAGCCTTCGGTATGGATTACACCTCAACATAAGGAAAACAAAATTCCTCACAACTGGACTGATAAGCAACATTATGATAAACGGAGAAAAGATCGAAGTTGTCAAGGATTTCAATTTGCTTGGATCCACAATCAGCACCCATGGAAGCAGCAGTCAAGAAATCAAGAGACGCATTGCATTGTGAAAATCTCCTGCAAGAGACCTCTTTAAAGTGTTGAAAAGCAAAGATGTCACCTTGAAGACTAAGGTGTGTATGACCCAAGCCATGGTATTTTCAATTGCATCATATGGTAGGAAAGCTGGTCTGTGACTAAAGAAGATAGAAGAAGAATTGACGCCTTTGAATTGTGGTGTTGGTGAAGAATATTGATTATGTACTGGACTGCCTAAAGAATGAATAAATCTGTCTCGGAAGAACAACAAGAATGCTCCTTAGAAGCAAGGATGGCTAGACTATGTCTCATATACTTTGGACATGTTATCAGGAGGGATCAGTCCCTGGAGAGGGACATCATGCTTGGTAAAGTAGAGGGTCAGCGAAAAAGAAGAAGACTCTCAATGAGATGGATTGACACAGCAGTTGCAACGATGGGCTAAAGCATAACAATGATTGTGAGGATGACGCAGGACCAGGCAGTGTTCCGTTCTGTTGTACACAGGGTCACTGTGAGTCGGAACCGACTCTATGGCACCTAGCAACAAAGCAACCAACATGCTGTATCTGTTCCAAGCAATATTTGGCCACCAATGTGATTATATAGTTGCAATACATATTAATCTCACCTTGCTATATCCCTTAGGTGATATATATATATACATATGTGTGTGTGTGTGCGTGTGTGTGTGTATAAATTGATAGATTTTATAGTATTTTCTGTGCAATTTTCTTTTCCACAAGACAGATGCATCTCTTTTTGAATTCAAAATGCATTTTGGTTGAACGAAGAGAAACTGAACTCCCAAGGAAGCCCCACTGATGTTATTTAATGCTTGCATTTCTAGGAAGATCATTTCTGCAGGGTCATATTTGGCAAGGAAACCTAGAATGTCCCGTCAGACTTGGAAGTCTTGCTGTGAGGAGACTCCTGTGACAAAGAGAACAAATAACCAGCAATAAATCAGCTCCAAGAAATGAATGCAGAGAGCCAAACCAATAAATCAAGTTCCACAGCTCAGAGAGAAATTCCAGACTTAGCCCCCATCTTCCTTTGAGCCTCGTCAGGCAGTCTTCTTTTCAGGGTGGCTGCAGCAAGGCCGCCAACAATAAGCCTGGACAAAAAGAAAAGCCAGCCCTCACCCTGTTCACTCAACTATCCAAGGGTGTAGGGGCCTGTAGCAGGGTGTCCTCAAAATCTGCAAGCTCCAGGCAGACCCCCAAAACACTGAAATCTATCGTTTTGCAGACACTGTTCTCTCCACCCTGAGTCATTTCTTTTTCCTGTCTCTTTCCCTAGCATGTTCTGTATTTCTTTCTAGGCCAAGTCCTTCTTCTTTGATGCAAGTGATGGACTCACTCACTCCTGTATAATCACACACCACCGGTCACTCAATATATACACCACCACCGCCAGCTGCTGCCAAGTCAGTTCCGAATCATGGTGGCCCCGTGTATGTCAGAGTAGAACTATGGTCCACAGGGTTATCATGGCTGGGGCCTCTTGGAAGCAGATCACCAGGGCTTTCTTCTGAGATGCCTTTGGGTGGATTCAAACTGCCAACCTTTCAGTTAGTAGCCGAGCACTTAACAGTTTGCACCACTCAGGCAGCCTCAGTACATACAACATAACCATTGTTACCATCACTATCGTCATCCTCATTACAATCATCACTATCTTCACCACCAAAATGATGATCATCTCCATCATCCTCATCTTGATCATTACCATCATCATCATCACCATCATCACCATCATTCTCATCACCATCATCACCATCATTCTCATCACCATCATCACCATCATTCTCATCACCATCATCACCATCGTCACCATCATCACCATCATTCTCATCACCATCATCATCACCCATGCCCATCACCATCATCATCACCATCATCGGCATCATCACCATCATCACAATCATTTTCATCATTTATCATCACAATCACCATCACCATCATCATCTTCATTACCATCATCACTATCATCCTCATCTTCATCATCACCAACATCATCATCACCATCACCATCATCATCATAGTAGTCACTACATATCTGTCACCATCACCATCATCACCATCAGTGCCATCATCATTCTCACCACGATCATCTTTCTCGCCAACAATCATCCTATTAGGTGGCATTCATTCTGTGCTTATTCTGAATCTGACATTCTGCTCAGAACTTACATGTATTCTGTTATTTAAAATTCACAATAATGGTACAAGGTAAATACTATTATAATCCCCATTTTATAGAAACTGAGGCACAGAAAGGTGAAGTAACTTGTCCAAGGTTATATGAGGATCTTGGTTTTCTGATTCCTAATACTACCTAAAATGAATTAGTAAAGGATTGAATATACGTAGCTCATAATATAGCTGGAATATTCTTGTCTCACTTAGACTACGTTTTGGTAGAAAGGCCAGCTATAGCAGTATGATCTAGGCTTTTGCCACTCAAAGTGTGGTCCCTGAATCGCAGCATCACTATCATATGGAGTTTGGTGTAAACGCTGAATCTTAGGCCCCACCCCTGGCCTACAGAGTCAGAATCTGCATTCAACAAGACCCCCAGGTGATGTGAGGGCAGCTTGCATTTCAAGAAGCACTGCTCTAGCACACAGAACTTTGTCTTATGCAGACATCCATCTCAAACTGGCCTGTGGCTTGGTCCTGCGGGGGAGGGGGGAACATCTGCAAGACCGGCCTTTATTGTCCCAGTCTCATAGGCAATACTCAGAATTGTATTGGGGATTTCCAATTGCATTGTTATTGTTGTTGTTGTTATTGTTAGGTGCCGTTGAGTTGGTTAGGACTCCTAACGACCCTATGTACAAGAGAGCAAAAGACTGCCCGGTCCTGTGCCATCCTCACAATCATTGCTATGTTTGAGCCAACTGTTGCAGCCACTGTGTCAATCCATCTCATGGAAGGTCTTCCTCTTTTTCGCTGACCCTCCACACCTTACCAAGCATGATGTCCTTCTCTAGGGACTGGTGCCTCCTGATAACATGTCCAAAGTCCATGAGAAGAAGTCTTGCCATCCGCACTCCCAAGGAGCACTCTGACTGTACTTCTTCCAAGAAAGACTTGTTTGTTCTTCTGGCGGGCCATGGTATATTCAACATTCTTCATCAACACCATAATTCAAATGAATTAGCTTTTCTTTGGTCTTCCTTACTCATTGTCCAGCTTTCACATGCATATGAAGCGATTGAAAGTATCATGGCTTTGGTCAGGCACACCTTAGTCCTCCTAGTGACGTCTTTGCTTTTTTCACACTTTAAACAGGTCTTTTGCAGCATATTTGCCCAATGCAATATGTTGTTTGATTTATTGACTGCTGCTTCTATGGACATTGATTGTGGATCCAAGTAAAATGAAATCCTTGACAACTTCAGTATTTTCTCCATTTATCATGATGTTGCTTATTGGTTCAGTTGTATTGGGGATTACCAATTATTTGCACTTGAAAGGCAAAGAGATACATGGCCACTGTCTCCATAATAGCTGGGGGGGGTTGGAGGGTGGAAACTCTCCCTGAGAACTAGAGTTGGGAGCGAGCTACTTGCAGGACCTAACCATGCCCTCACCCCACGAGGAACAATGATCTTCAGCTGGCTGCCCTCATGCATGCACCTGCTCTGTGCAATTGTTTCTGCATAGACACATTGTATTTTTTTCCTACATTGAAGGACATTGACCATTGGCTCTTTTGATTGAGTTCTTTCAGTCCTTTTGGGTACTTGAAATCTTCATGCATAAATTGGAATAATAGAATGGAGTCTAGCTCCATTATGAAGTTGTACCAAGAACAAGAACTCAGTCAGAGTTCATGTAAAAACTAGTGACAACTGAGAAGAATAAGGTCTACAAAAAAGAGCCCTGGTGGCACAATGGTTAAGCGCTTAGCTACTAACTAAAAGGCTAGCAGTGCTAACTCACCAGCCGCTCTGAGGAAGAAAAGACCTGAGAATCTGCTTCTGTATAGATTACAGCCTAGAAAATCCCATGGTGCAGTTCTACTCTGTCTTATAGGTTCACTCTGAGTCAGAATCAACTTGACGGCACACAACAACAACAAGGTCTGCAATACAGTTAACAGTACTTTATTAATGCCAGTTTTGTGATGTTGATATTGTGCCCTAGCCATAAAATGTCCTCACTGGGGGAGGCTAGGTGAAGGCCAACGTATTTGATGTACTAATTTTGCAATTTCCTGTGAGCCTAAAATCGTTTAAAAATAAAAATTAAGAACAAAAAGGCCTATCAGATTACTCCACACATAGGCACTAGTACCACGTGGGGATCTTTGCTCATAAGCAATATACTTGATTCCGGCTTAGCTAAGCAATAAAGGAGACGTTTGGAGGGGTGTGGAGGAACTTGTAGGATCAAAGGTGGATGTAGGAAGGACTGGGCGGACAGCAGTCTGCTCTGGAGGGTCTTACTGGCAGAGAGTAATCAGCAGTAATGAGCCCTGTTGGAATGGACGTGCTCAGATCTCTCCTGTCATTTCATTACTCTGCTGGTGACTGGGGTTCCAGGAAGGAACGTGCTCTTGGCTCAGCGTCGACCACCTCCTGCACCCATGACCAGGGAAGGAGACACTCAGGTAATAGACTCACTAGACGGAAGTCAGGGTTCTGTTTTGCAGTACTGTTGCCAAAAATTGATGGACAGCTAAATAAGCACCCAGGCCCTCACGTTCCTAGGCAAGAGTTACCAACAAAGAAAACATGGTTACAGTGCCTGAAGTGTCCCCAGCCTCTCCTGGCACAAGGGCACCAAGGAGTGCGGATAGACCTGGGTTTCGCACAACTGGATGTGCTCCATCTACTCCCATTAGGAGTTCTTTGGAAAGTTCCTTTCCCTGGGCTTTGTCGTTTTCGTTAGCTGCTATTGAGTCAACTCTGACGCAAGGACACCTACTGTATAACAGAGCAAAAGGTTGCCTGGTCCTGCGCCATCTTCATGATTGTTCCTATGTTTGAGTCCATTGTTTTGGCTATTTGTCAATCCTTGGCTTATTCTTATTTCATGAGTGCTGCAAATCCATCACTGAATTTTAGTAAGCACTGATTGCTTTTTTTAAAGGCAGAAGACAATAACTACTTATATTCCCCCACTGTTAATATTTGTTTTTGTTGTGAGGTGACATCGAGGCAATTCTGACTCATAGTAACCCTACGGGACAGAGTAGAAATGCCCTACGGTGATTCCAAGGCTGAAATGTTTTTTTTTTTTTAATTGTACTTTAGATGAAGTTTTACAGAACAAACTAGCTTCTCATTAAACCGTTAGTACACATATTATTTTATGACATTGGTTAACAACCCCACGACATGTCAACACTCTCCCTTCTTGACCTTGGGTTCCCTATTACTAGCTTTCCTGTCCCTTCCTGCCTTCTAGTCCTTGCCCCTGGGCTGGTGTGCCCCTTCAGTGTCTCGTTTTGTTTTATGGGCCTATCTAATCTTTGACTGAAGGTGGAACCTCAGGAGTGACTTCATTACTGAGCTAAAAGGGTGTCTGGGGGCCATACTCTTGGGGTTTCTCAAGTCTCTGTAAAGCCAGTAAGTCTGATCTTTTTCTGAGGTTAGAATTTTGTTCTACGTTTTTCTCCACCTCTGTCTGGGACCCTCTATTGTGATCCCTGTCAGAGAAGTCAGTGGTGGTAGCCGGGCACCATCTAGTTTTGTTGGACTCAGTCTGGTGGAGGCCGTGGAGGATGTGGTCTGTTAGTCCTTTAGACTAATCTTTCCCTGGTATCATTAGTTTTCTTAATTCTCCCTTGCTCCTGAAGTGGTGAGACCAGTGGAGTATCTTAGATGGCCACTCACAGGTGTTAAGACCCTAGATGTTACTCACCAAAGTGAATGTAAAACATCTTCTTTATAAACTATGTTATGCCAGTAGAGCTAGATGTTCCCGGAGACCATGGTCCCCACAGTCCTCAGCCCAGCAATTTGGTCCCTCAGGGAGTCTGGAGGTGTCTATGGAGCTTCCATGACCAAGGCCGAAATCTTTATGGAAGCAGATCATCAGATCTTACTCCCAGAGTGGCTGGTTGGTTTGAACTCCCGACCTTTCAGTTAGTATGCAAGTGTTTAACCACTGTGCAACTAGGGCTCCTACTGTTAATATTTAGTTGTATCTTTATCCTTCTGGGAACCCTGGTGGCATCGTGGTTAAGGATTCAATTGCTAACCATAATGTTGGCAGTTCATATCCATCAGCCACTTCTTGGAAACCCTATGGGGCAGCTCTACTCTGTCCTATAGGGCTGCTATGAGTCACAAGCGGGTTGGCAATGGGTTTGTTTTTTTGGTTTTTATAGCCTTCTGACTTTTTTATACAGAAAATTATGTTTTTTTTTCTTAAAGATTTAAGCAGATCATGGGGCTTGGAACGTGGCGGTGCCCTCTCCGCCCACCACTTTACTTGATTTTTGGACATTCTGGATGGCAGCCTCATTGCTCTGATTTCCAGCCCCGCATCTCCAGGGTGGACGTGGACAGAAGCCTGTCATTTAAACCTTGAGCAATGACAGCTTTTGGAAAACTCAGAGGCTTCACTCATAAATAAAACCTAATAACTGTGTGACATCCGGTCTTCCTCTTGTCAGGAGTGACTAGGGCATCTCGTTTTTGAAGAGCCTCAGGAAAACACAGTCTTTGTAAAACACTTGCAGCCTCACCCCTGCCTCTCCTGACTTGATACCTATTACTCGTGACAGCTGGGGCTGTTTGGAGACGGGCGATGCTAATGTAGGGGTGACATCGTGGTACCACGCAGTTCATAAGAGCTAAGCAAATTGCTTGTCCAAAGCCCCAGGCCTCCCCTTGGGCCATGATTGCCCTTTGCACAGGTCCACTGTTCAGTTGCTGAGTTCTGGGAATAAGTAATGCACTTGGCCAGGGTGTCACAGTCTTGGGTCACTCCTGCTCCAGCTCTGGAAATAACATCCACCGAAGAGTGACTTTCCTGAAACACCACTCTGGGGCCAAACTGTGGTGCTTGCTGTGGAGAGTGGTGGCTGCTGACCCTGGGCAGATTCTTCACCTCCCCTGGTGGCCCTTGCTCTGGGGGTGATGCTGATGAAGCAACGCTCTTCTGGTTCAAAGTTAACTGTAAGCCGGCAGCCTCCAAATACTGTGCAGGGGCATGGTCCAGAGCCCGGGCCAGGGCCACGCTGCCGTGTGCAAGTCCCCTCCCCTCCTGGTGGCCTCCCTGTGCCCAGGACTCCTGTCTGCAAAAGGCGATGGTCACAGCAGCTCCCTTGCAGGGTTGCTGAACACGGAGAGTGTGTGTGCGCGACACTAAGTACATTCCCTATGTTGTGCTACTGTCACCGTTATGCATTCCTAAGGTTTTCACCACTCCAGACAAGAATCGAGGTCCCTGTGATGGTTAATGCTATGTGTCTAGTGGTTTGGCTGACGTTGGACTGGGTGCTCTTTCATAATGTAATTTAATGTAATTACTTTCCATGATGTGATCTGACGTGACCAGCCAATCAGTTGAAAGGGAGTTTCTTCGTGGGTAGGGCCTGCCTCCAGTGTATAAATGGATATTCTGTCAGAGCTTCTCTCTCCTCATCACCTGACTTCTGTTCCTGGAACATAAACCACCAGAGATCTCCAGCCTGCCATCTGGCTTACAAATATGGGACTGGTCAGGCCCCACAATTGCTTGAGCCATTTCCCTGAAGTAAATTTTTCTCTTTTTATAGATAGATAGATATAGATGTTGTTGTTGTTGTTAGGTGCCATCCAGTCAAGTTCCAACTTATAGTGACCTTATGTACAACAGACCAAAACACTGGCTGGTCCTGTGCCATTCTCACAGTCATTGCTATCTTTGAGCCCACTGTTGCTGTCACTGTGTCAATCCATCTCATTGAGAGTATTTCTCTTTTTTGCTGACCCTCTACTTTACCAAGCATGATGTCCTTCTTCAGAGATTGGTCCCACCTAATAACATGTGAAGTATGTGAGATGAAGTCTCACCATCCTTGCTTCTAAGGAGCATTCTGGCTGTATTTCTTCCAAGACAGATTTGTTCATTCTTCTGGCAGTCCATGGTATATTCAATATTCTTCGCCAACCCCACAATTCGCAGGCATCAATTCTTCAGTGTTCTTTTTTCATTGTCCAGCTTTCACATTCATATGAGGCTATTGAAAATACCATGGCTTGGGTCAGGTGCACCTTAATCCTCAAAGTGACATCTTTGCTTCCAAATACTTTAAAGAGGTCTTTTGCAGGAGATTTGCCCGATGCAGTACATTGTTTGATTTCTTGACTGCTGCTTCCATGGGTGTTGATTGTGGATCCAAGTGAAATGAAATCCTTGACAACTTCTCCTTTTTATCATGATGTTGCTTATTGATCCAGTTGTGATGATTGTTGTTTTATGTTGAGGTGTAATCCTTACTGTAGGCTGTAGTCTTTGATCTTCATCAATAAGTGCTTAAAGTCCTCTTTGCTTTCAATAAGCAAGGTTGTGTCATCTGCATATCGAAGGTTGTTAATGAGTCTTCCTCCAATCCTGATGCTGAGCTCTTCTTCATATAGTCCAGTTTCTTGGATTATTTGCTCAGCATACAGATTGAATAAATATGGTGAAAGGACATAACCCTGACTCACACTTCTCCTGATTTTAAACCATGCAGTATCCTCTTGTTCTATTCGACAACTGCCTCTTGGTCTATGCACAGGTTCCTTTATGAGCACAATTAAGTGTTCTGAAACTCTCATTCTTCACAGTGTTATCTATAATTTGTTATGATCCACACAGTCAAATGCCTTTGCATAGTCAATGTGATATTCTCTGCTTTCAGCCAAGATCCATCTGACATCACTGATATCCCTCGTTCCAGGTCCTCTTCTGATTCTGGCTTGAACTTCTGGCATTTCCATGTCAATGTATTGCTGGAATCGTTTTTGAATGATTTTCAGCAAACTTTTACTTGCATGTGATATTAATGATACTGTTTGATAATGTCTGCATTCCGTTGGATCACCTTTCTTTGGATTAGGCACATATATGGATCTCTTCCAGTCATCTTGCAAATTTCTTGGCATAGACAAGTGAGTGCTTCCAGCATCACATCCGTTTGCTGAAACATCTAAACTGGTATTCCATCAATTCCTAGAGACTTGTTTTTCACCAGTGCCTTCAGTGCAGCTTTGACTTCTTCCTTCAGTACCATCAGTTTGTGATCATAGGTTGCCTTCTGAAATGGTTGAACGTCAACCAATTCTTTTTGGTGTAGTTACTCCGTGTATTCCTTCCATCGTCTTCTGATGCTTCCTGTGTCATTTAATATTTTCCCTGTAGAATTCTTCAATATTGCAACTTGAGCCTTGAATTTTTCTTCAGTTCTTTCACTTAAGAAATGCCAAGTGTGTCCTTCCCTTTTGGTTTTCTAACTCCAGCACTTTGCAAATTTCATTATCATACTCTATTTTTTCTTCTCGAGCCATCCTTTGAAATCTTCAGTTCAGCTCTTTTACTTTATCATTTCTTCCTTTGGCTTTACCTACTCTCCATTCAAAAGCAAACTTCAGAGTCTCTTCTGACATCCATTTTGGTCTTCTCTTTCTTTTCTGTCTTTTCAATGACCTTTTGCTTTCTTCATGTATGATGTTCTTGATGTCAGCCCAGAGTGCTTCTGGTCTTCAGTCATTAGTATTCTATGTGTCAAATCTATTCTTGAGACGGTCTCTAAATTCAGATGTGATGTACTCAAGGTGATACTTTGGCTTTTGTGGACTCGTTTTAATTTTCTGCATTTTCACCTTGAACTTGCATATGAGCAATCGATGGTGTGTTCCACAGTCAGCCCCTGGCCTTTTTCTGACTGATGATATTGAGTTTCTCCATTGTTGCTTTCCACAGACGTAGTCAATTTGATTCCTGTGGATTACATCTGGTGAAGTCTACATGTACAGTCGCTGTTTATGTTGTTGAAAAAAAGGCATTTCCAATGAATTAGTCGTTGGTCGTAAAATTCTACCATGCAATTTCCAGCATCGTTTCTATCACCAACCCCATATTTTCCAATTACTGGTCCTTCTTTGTTTCCAACTGTTACATGCTAATCATCAATAATTATCAATGCGTGTTAATTGCATGTATGATCAATTTCAAACTGCAGAAATTAGAAAAATCTTCAATTTCTTCATCTTTGACATTAGTGATTGGTACATAAATTTGAATTAAAGTGTATTAACTGGTCTTCCTAGGCATTATTGAGCTGAAATGGACTGGTATTGGGCATTTTGAATCGAATAGTCATGTGGTCTACTATGCCAGGAATGACAAATTGACATTCATTGTCAAAAAGAATATTTCAAGATCTATTCTTAAGTACAAGCCTGTCAGTGACAGGATAATATCCATATGCCTACAAGGACAACAGATAGATAGGTTGATAGGTAGACAGACAGACAGATAGATAGATAGATAGATAGTCTCATTGGTTTTGTTCCTCTAGAGAATCCAGACTAAGAAGGCCCCTTAAGCAATAACTGTCTCTTCTCCCCTTTCACCCACCCCTGGCAACCACTAATAAACTTTGGTCTCTATGCATTTGCCTATTCTTATTATTTCATATAAGTGTGATCATAAAATAGTTGTTCTTTTTTCTCTGACTTATTTCACTCAGCGTAATGTTTCGAAGTTCATCCATGTTGTGACATGGTCTAGGACTTCATTTCTCTTTATGGCTGCATAATATTCCATTGTATGACTAGACCAAACTGTGTTTATCCATTCATTGGTGGATGGACACTTGGGTTGTGTCCACATTTTGGCTGCTGTGAATAATGCTGCAGTGAACGTTGATATACAGGTATCTGTTTGAGTCCCTGCTTTCAAGTTTCTTGGGTATATACCTAGGAGTGAAAATGCTGGGCCATATGGTAATTCTATGTTTAACTTTTTGAGGAACCACCACACTATTTTTCATAGTGGCTGCACCATTTTGCATTCCCACCAGCAGTGGGTGAGCGTCCTGAGTGTCGGCGTTTTTACCAGCATCTTCGGTCACATGTAGCTAGGAGGTGCAGAACACATGCTAGAGGTTGGCGGAGGGTCAGAGTGCAACTCCCAGAGGAGCTTGATACGCTGGGACAGATTTCTTCTCTCCTGGGAGTTAGATATTCAAAATAATCTGCATAAAATAAGCCCTTCCTCTCTTCCCTCATTTTGTGTACCGGAATGATCCCGCACATCATTCAGAAATGATCCGGAAAATGACATTGAATTTCTTGGTGCCGAAAGATCTGTCTGCAAGAAGAAAGTACAGCGAAGTCTGGAAGCATCACCTGGGCTCCTGCGCATCCCCCCTCTCTGGCCCCACCAGGAACCACTGCTGGCTGGGAGCCCATGATTTAAAGGGCCATCTTTGGAGTCAGGTTTGCACCTGTGGAACCGTAATTGCTGTCAGAGGCTGGGCCTGGCTGACAATCCATTTTTCTCGCAAATGAAGATGCTTCATCACACACACACAGCAGACACTGCTCCCCCTGCCCCACACACCTCTCCCCACCTTTCCTCCAGACACTGTAGGTACTCACTGGAAGGCCACCACCTGAACAAGTGGGTCTGGGGGGTATATTTCCAGCACAGAATCTGGAGGGGGGCTCTGTGAGGCACTTGAGGAGCTGGTCCTCCAGGATGTCAGAGCCCCCAGGAGGACGAGGCTGCAGATGAGCAGAGAGGAGAGAGAGAGACTGAGAGCACCCCCCTCGGCACCCCCATCCTGGTTTCCATCTTAACCAAGGCAATGCCTGCCTGGTGTGTGGACAGCATCTTATCACGGGCTCCAGAAGGCAGCTTCCACAACCTTGGTCTACTCTGGCCCGGTGGTGAAACCACAGTCCCTGGGACCATCCATCTTCCCAGGACTTGGGGGGCCAGGAGGGGGTAAGCACGTGGGGAGGCTCAGGCATGCGGCTCCTCTGGAGCCTCCTGCCCAAATGATCGCAACGGTAACTCTTCCTGAGAATCACATAAAGAGGCTTAAACTCATTGTAAATCAGGAGCATTTTAATGACTTACAGGAGAGAAACTTCTGCAGGAGGAGAGGGGTTTGCAAGGCATTCTGCCAGCTGAGTTGCAAGTTGGCCTTCCCAGGGAGAGGCACCTGTGCACCTGACCCACTACTGCCTCCTCCTGTCTTCCCTTCCTCCTCTCTCCCCTCCCTCCTCTCTCTCCCTGGCTGCCACTGGGTTATGGTAAGAAGTGAAAGATTTCTCCCTCCTCCCCAAGAAGCACAGCCCACTGGAGACGTCACAGCCCCAGGGCGGGTGGCTGTATGGGCTTCCCCCACAGAGTGACTTTCTTGGTGGAAAGAATAAAGGAAACACACACTGCAAAGCTTTTAAAGAATGTGTAATGGAACGGTGATCAGAAATTAATGTTTATGTATTTTAAGATGCAATTTGAAATTCAACTTCTTTTTTTTTTTTTAGAAGAATTGTTCTTAAATCCATTAGTGCAGTTAAATCCTCATAACCAAGCTTACTTACTTGGATTACTTTTCTGGTTAATTTTTTTTACTATGGAAATGTTCAAATATACACAAATATAACAAAAATAAAGAGAATCATATTATGGACCCCCATGTATTATTGCCCAGGTTCAACGATTGTATTTGAGTAAGTATTTTTTTTTCTGATTATGGTAAAAATATATACAATGAAACATTTGCCGATTCACCAATGTTTACATGTACAATTCAGTGACACTGATTGCATTCATCATGTCATGCATCTGTCACCATTATCCATTTCTACATTTTTCCACCACCTTTAACAGAAACTCAGTACTCCCTGAGCAATGATTCCCCCTTCCCCTCCCTCCTGCCCCTATAACCACTAATAAGCTGTGGTCTCTATATACTTGCCTATTTCATATAAGTAGGGATCATACAATATTTAAAAAACTTAATTTTAAAGTTCTCACATTGCCCCTAAAAGCAGGTCAGATAGCATGTGGACTTATTCTGCTCAGAGGCCTATATGTTTTCCTAAAATACAAGGTGATGCCATGGTCTGAAGAATAAATTACCAACTATTATTCATTAATGAGGCTCTAAAGCTGAAAACCACAAAGAAGCCCTGGCGGTCCAATAGTTAAGCTCTTGGCTGCTAAACAGTGCTTTGGAGGTGTGAACCCACCAGCTGCTCCACAGGAGAAAGATGTGGCAGTCTGTTTCTGTAAAGAATACAGCCTAGGAAACCCTATGTGGAAGTTCTAATCCGTTGCACGGGGTTGCAATGAGTTGGAACTGACCTGATGGCACACCACAACAACATGTGTGCAGCCCAGGTAAGCAGAGTCCAGGCTGGTGTTCAGGTGGGGAGAGTTCTGGATAGCTTGATGTAAGCATTTCTGAAGCATTCGGTCTTCTACTTCTCCAACCTCAGATTCATGGTGTGTGGATAGAGGCTGCCTTCCCTCCTTCAGGAGAGTTTCTGAGATACTCCTTGACAGGTCTTTGGGAATGAGGAAGGAGCTCTTTCTTGTTGGTGGTGCTGTTAGGTGCCATTGAGTTGGTTCCGATTCATAGCTACCCCATGTACAAGACAGAGAACGAAATGCTGCCCAGTCCTGAGTCGTCCAGGAATGAGCTACACTCCTGAAATTCAGTTTTTCCTGTTAAAGATGTGTTCTCAAGGAGTAGCACGGCCCCTCAGCTGCAGGAAGGTGGTTACAGAGTTGCAAAGAATAATCTTGTGCTATTAAGTCACAAACATTTCTCCAGGAAAGTACACCCCACCCAAAAAAAGAGATACCATCTCACCCCAACAAAGCTAGCATTAATCGAAAAAACACAAAATAATAAATGTTGGTGAAGTTGTGGAGAGACTGGAACACTTATACCCTGCCGATGGGAATGTAAAATGGTACGACCACTTTGGAAATCGATTTGGCACTTCCTTAAATGCTAGAAATAGAAGTAACATATGATCCAGCAATCCCACTCCTTGGAATATATCCTAGAGAAATATGAGCCATCACATGAATAGATACATGCACACCCATGTTCACTGTAACACTGTTCACAATAGCAAAGAGATGGAAACAACCTAGGTGCCCATCAATGGATGAATGGATAAACAAATTACGGTATATTCACACAATGGAATACTACACAACGATAAAGAACAACAATGAATCTGAGAAACATCTCATAACATGGATAAATCTGGAAGGCATTATGATGAGTGAAATTAGTCAGTCACAAAAGGACAAATATTGCAAGAAACAACTATTATAAGAACTCAAGAAAAGGTTTAAACACAGAAGAAAACATTCTTTGATAGTTACGAGGGTGGGGAGAGAGAGAGGGGTATTCACTAACTAAATAGTAGATAAGAATTATATTAGGTGAAGGGAAGGACAACATACAATACAGGGGAAGTCAGCATAACTGGACTAAACCAAAAACTGAGAAGTTTCCTAAATACAACCAAACACTTTGAGGGACAGAGTAACAGGGGCAGGGGTCTGGGGACCATGGTTTCAGGGGACATCTGGGTCAATTGGCATAAAAAAGTTTATTAAGAAAATGTTCTGCATCCCTTTTTGGTGAGTGGTGTCTGGGGTCTTAAAAGCTAGCAAGTGGCCATCTAAGATGCATCAATTGATCCCAACCAACCTGGAGCAAAGGAGAATGAAGAACACAAAAGACACAAGGAAAATGTTAGCCCAAGAGACAGAAAGGGCCACATAAACCAGAGACTTCATCAGCCTGAGACCCGAAGAACTAGATGGTGCCCAGCTACCACCTGCCCTGACAGGGAACACAACAGAGAGTCCTTGATGGAGCAGGAGAAAAGTGGGTTGCAGAACTCAAATTCTGGTAAAAAGATCAGACTTAATGGTCTGACTGGGACTGGAAGGACCCCAGAAGACATGGCCCCTGGACTCTGTTAGCCCAGAACTGAAACCATTCCTGAAGCCAACTCTTCAGACAAAGATTAGACTGGACTATGGGCCATAAAATGATACTCGTGAAGAGAGTGCCTCTCAGCTCAAGTAGATATATAAGACTAAATGGGCAGCTCCTGTCCGGAGGCAAAGTAAGAGGGCAAAAAGGGACAGGAGCTGGTTGAATGGATACGGGAAATCCGGAATGTAAAGGAAGAATGTGCTGTCACATTATAGGGAGAGGAACTAGGGTCACATAACAATGTGTGTATAAATTTTTGTATGAGAAACTAACTTGAGCTGTAAACTTTCACTTAAAGCACAATTAAAAAAACAAAATTGCCATCGAGTCTATTCATCTCATAGTGACCCTATAGGGCAGAATAGAACTTCCCCATATGGTCTCCAGGGCTATAACCTTTATGGAAGCCAACGGCCACATCTTTCTCCTGCAGAGCGTCTGGTGAGTTTCAATTGCCGACCTTTAGGTTAGCAGCCGAGTGCTCAACTGTGGTGCTACCAGGGCTCCTTACTGGGAAGTACAGACAAGAGCCAATGGAAGGAAGTGGCTTCAGAGAACAGCAAACACGGGAATCAGAGAGTGAACTGAGGAAGTGCCGACAGACCTCCTACATGCCTGAAATTGGAGGGCTGAAGGCTGAAGACTGGGAAGAAAGGCCTGTCTATCTAATTCTGAAAACCAGCCAATGAAAACCCTATGGATCAAAATTGAATATTGTCTGATATAGTGCTAGAAGATGAATCCCCTAGGTTGGAAGACATGTGAAAGACACAATGGCTACAAGAACAAACTGAAACATAGCAATGATCGTACAGATGATTGGACTGGGCAATATTGCATTGGGTTGTACACGGGGGTCACCATGAGTTGGAGCCACCTCCAGGACAACTAACAAGAACACCAACAGGCTGAAGAGGTGCCTTAGCTGAAAGGGACATGGAAGGGCCTATTTGGGCATTTCCCCCAGTGTGCGGAAGCCACAGGGGGTGCTGCTGCAGTGGGGCTCATCAGCGAGGCCTGTGGAGACAGCGTGGTCTTACTGTGACGTGAGTTCATAACAAAGAAAGGACTGGACAGGGATTCCGACTGGTGTATACAAGATTGCTCTTCCGTGCTTTGCTCACAAAATAAAAAGCTTGGGAACAACCTACATGTCGCGAACAGACGCTTGATTATATAAATCGCAGTGGGTTCATACAACAGAACACCACGTCACCACTCAAAAATGGTAATAAAATTCCATAGTTATTGATTTGAAAACGTTTCCATGAGATACCGCTCAGATAAAAAGTTAGTTGCTAAGAAGGATAAGATCTAATTTTGCAATCCACGAATATCCCTGTCTAGATATTATTTATATGTAGAAAACAGCCAAAAAAGGTATAAAAAGTGAAATATTAATGTGGTTGTATTTGTGTGTTAGAGTTTGCAGATATTTTACTTTCTTCTTATAACATTCTGTATTCTCTGAATACACACACAAACACACATATCACAATAAACACACACATATCACAATGAACGTACATTAATTATATATACAGGCATAACATTTGTTTTTGAATGAAGATGTTGTTGCACCTTCGAGTTGGTTCCAACCCATAGCAACTCCATGTACAACAGAGGGAAACACTACCCTGTCTGTGCCATCCTTGCAATCATTGCTATATTTGAGCCGATTGTTGCAGCCACTTCATCAATCCATCTTGTTGAGGGTCTTCCTCTTTTTCACTGACCTTCTACTTTACCAAGCATGAGGTCTTTCTCCAGGGACTGGTCCCTCCTGATAACATGTCCAAAGTGCATGAAACAAAGATTCACCATCCTTTGCTTCTAAGGAGCATTCTGGCTGTATTTCTTCCAAGACAGATTTGAATGAAGATAGATTTCCAAATATGAATGGGGGGTGGGCAATGAAGCAGTTCAGAGGGCATTTTATCTGGAAACAGAGCGCTGAACATTCAGGGGGTCCCGTTTCTTTAGGCTGTGCTGTATCTCCCTTCAGCTCAAATGCTAAAGATGTTTTCCATAAAGCTCTTTATCAAATTGAAATATGTTTTCCCTAAGGGTGTCTGTCATTTTTCATCACTCAACTCAGCTGTGAGTCTCAAAGGCAACCTTGCCTGATCTTATCCCACGTCTCTTTATCTTCGCCTTTGCACCTGACTAATCCAAGAGCATTATCTCCTGTTCACTTATGGATTTACTGGTGCTAGAAGCCAAAAAAATGGAATCACAGTAGCCATCTTAGCCCACAACCTCGTTCTCAGAGAATGGCTGGAAATTTCCGCCCAGCGCCTTCCCTCTCTCGTTTTAAACACCTATCTGAAGCTGCAGCGTGTGAGTGTTACGAACTCCATCCAGGGGTCTCACTTGGCGACAAGTCACTTCAGACTTCGGGAACATGATCTGGGAGTCAGGAATACCTGTTTCACAGAGGTTCTCTGTCTTTCTGCGGCACTGGAAGCAGCAACGCCAATCAGAGAGGAGCTGATTCTGAAGGAAAGGAATCTTTTACCTAAATTAAGCCCTTTTAGACCATGTTTAATGGTGATAAATTGGGAATGTTGCTACATGAGATGGAGACCATAACTCATGTTAGATGGGATGAAGAGGAATTTAATTTAGCTGTATCTTTTTACAATAATCCCAGGGAAAAAAAATCGTAAACTGAAAGTAGTAGTTCCTGAAGAGGATGAGTTTCAGAACTGGAGAATTCACGGCCCTACTGAGACAATACTTAAGCTCCCCTAGAAAGCGCAGCAGTAAATCACTGAAAGGCAAAGGAAAATTTTCTCCAGTGGGCCTACTCAAGGACTGAGAGATGTAAATGACTGGACCCTGAGCTGGACAAGGAACTTAAAGAAGTTTATTTGTTGAGGAGGATTAAACTGGCTTAATTTTCTGTGAATTTACAAGATGTTGAACTTTGAAGCTTTCCATCAGATTATTTTCCCAACATCTCTAGATAAAGTGAAATCCTCACTAACAGGCTACAGGATTACGGACACTTAATGTTGTCCTAACGCCACAGGTGAGTTTGTAAGAGGAGTATATGGATGCCTGTGAGTGTTTTCGAAGAATTGTCCACCGATCACCTGAATCTCTCTTACCTGGGGGCCCACTCCAAGCCTAATGAATCAGAATCTTTGTAGGGTGGGCCCAGCAGTCTGGTTTTAACAAGCCCACTAAGTGGTTCTCATATGCACAGAAGCAATGCATCTTAGTCTAACCTTCCTTCCTTTACAGCAGAGCTTGGTAAACACTTCCTGGGAAAGATCAGATAGTAAATATTACAGGCTTTTCAGGTTCTGCAGTCCCTGTTGCAATTACTTAACACGGCTTTTGTAAAGGGAAAACAGCCAAAGACAATGTGTAACCAAGTGGGTGTGGCAGTGTTCCAATAAAACTTTATTTACAAAAACAGACGGGGCGGGGGGTCAGACATCGTCCGCAGCCTATAGTTCGTCAAGCCTGCTCTACAGGAAGCCTCCCCTGGACTCTACCTTCATATCATCATCATTACCATCACCACCATCATCATTATACTCAGCAACAGCCACAATGGCAAACGGAGTTAGTTTGATCTTAGATCTTGATGTCGCCCTTCTCACTTAGGATACTCCTCTACCTCCTTTGGAATGTTACCATTTTCTTTCTTTTTTTAGTGTCCAAATTATGAAGCAGATGTGCTAGGAGTTGCTCTGTGGAGATGGTTACATGAAATCATGTATGCAAGGGCTAAGAGTGGTGCTTGGTACATAGTAAGGGTCCATTAAGAATAGTGGTATCAATATATTTATTGATTGAATGTGACTTTTTTTTGGGGGGGGAGTATCTTAGTTTTCTGCGGCTGTTGTAACACAAACAACTATCATGAATGGGTAGCTTAAAACAACAGGAATCTATTCTCTCATGTTTCTGGAGGCCAGAATTCCAAAATCAAGGTGTTGGCAGAGCTGTACTCCCTCTGAAGGCTCTTCTAAGGCCTCTTCCTCGCCTCTTCTGATGGCTCCAGGTATTCCTTGGCTTGTGGCTGCATCTCTCCAAACTCTACCTCCGTCTTCACGTGGGCTTCTGGTCTGTGCATGTCTAGGAGTAATCTCTCTCCACCTCACTCTTATAGGGAGGGACGATGGCATCTAAAACCCATCTGGATAATTTGGGACAAGCTCCTCCTCTCAAGACCCTTAGCTTCATCACATCTTTTACCATATAAGGTAATAATCACTCTTTTTTCATATAAGGTAATATTCACAGGCTCTGGGGGTTACGGTCTGTGTATTATCTTTTGGGGGGCCACCATTGAACCCACTCCAGGGGGGTAGTAAAAAGTGGAGAAGAAAGAGACTGTGAAGCCATAGCTATCTGTTTTTCAAAAGACTTAAAATAATTTAAAAAACCAAGAGTTGCCTAGAAATGGCTGAGTGAGGTGGATGCCCAGACTGAGCTGGTTCTGCAAAAATGGCTGTGAGGAACTGGGAGATGAATTAGCCCTGAAGGTCAGGGCTCAGGGGCCACATTTAGACTGAGTCCATGAAGGTAGAACACATGGATAATTGCCGGCAAATCCTACATTGCTTCTCTTTTCCCAGCTTCTCGTTTTCTTCCTACGTTTCTCTGTATCATAGAATTTGAATAAGTGTAAATTGCACAGTTTCCTTCTGGAGGTTGAATTGGAGAATGAAGAAAATGATAGATCTCCTGAAGTCAGGTCTATTTTTGCTTATGGAAGAAATTCTCTACCTGAGGTGCACGGGAGTCTCTGGAGGACTATCTGTTACTGGCTCACGTGGAAGCTGTATTTACAGCTGGTAAAAATGATCCCCTTTCAGCAGACGGTTCTCCCTGCTGACTCCCCAGACACTCATCAGTTTGGTCTAGCATACACTCCCCTACGCTGCACAGAAATGAGCAATTCAGCAAAAACCAAGCTCATTTAATTCAAATTTAATTAACATTGGAAAGAAGTTTTTTTTACTCTCAGGTCCTAATTATACCAAAACTGGTGCACACCCTAACACTGAAGAGGTGTGGTTGCATTTGGAAGATGAGGCAGTGGTGGTTCTGTAGTAGAATTCTCACCTTCCATGTGGGAGACCTGGGTTCAATTCCCAGCCAAAGCACTCATGCACAGCTACCACCCATCTGTCAGTGGAGGCTTGCGTGTTGCTACGATGCTGAACAAGTTTCAGTGGAGCTTCCAGACTAAGATGGACTAGGAAGAAAGGCCTGGCCATCTACTTCTAAAAATCTTATGGATCACAACTATCTGATCCACAAACAATCATGGGGATGGTGCAGGGCTGGGCAGTGTTTCCATTTCATTCCACTGTGCACGGGGTTGCCATGGGCAGAGGGCCGATTTGATTGCAGCTGACAACAACAATGGGAACAACTTTTGAAGGAGGGAGCTTATAGGATTGTGGTGGCTGATGCAGGAGCCAAGTAGAGGCTCCTTGTCTAAGTTTCGAAAAGTCCTGGAAAGTGAGGGTTCCCTGATAAGGCAGCCTTTAGATATGGAAGCCACTCTTTTAGCAAACAACCGGATCACAAGGGAGGAATTTAACAAAAGTGCATGCGTGAAGAAAAGTAGAAAGCTATGTAATAGCACAAAGAAGCATGAGAGAGTAAGTATCCTAGTCAGAGTTTGCTGTGTTCCATAGGGAACAACACAAATCTCAGTGGCTTAACCCAATAAAAAGTTTACTTGCTACAATGCAGGTGTTTGGAACCTGGTGTTCCACATGGTGACTCAGGAATCCAGGATTCTCTTATCTGTGACTTCGCCTGTCCATGGCAGGGTTGGCACACTACAGCCCATGGCTTATTTTTATAAATAAAGTTTTATTGGAACACATCCACGCTCATTTGTTTACCTATTACCTACTGCTGCTTTCATGCTCCAGTAGCGCAGTCGAGTAGTTGCAACAGAGACTGCGTGGGCTTAAATATTTATGATCTGGCCCTTTACACAGACACACACAAAATCGCTGAACCCTGCTTCCTCTAGGGACTTGGAGTCTTCAGTGGGAAGGAGAAGAGAAAGAACAAGGATCAGGTTGGAAGTTTTCATGAGCCAAGCTTGGAAATGGCAAATGTCCATTCTGTCTATACTCAGGGAGGTGGAGGGCAGGAGGTGGGGTGGGGGCAGCGGGAGAAGGAGAGTGAGCAGAGGAGAAGGGGAAAGAAGGTTTATAACGACACTGAGTTTAGGAGGTTAAGACGTTTGCTGAAGGCCTCATAGAGCAGAAACCTCGGAACAAGGAGCATAACTAGCCCTCATCCCCAGTAACAAAATTGTCTGCCATCTGATGAAGGCATTAGGCTTGTCCTTGAAAGGGCAGCCGGTGCTCCTGAAAGGCCGTGGACTCAGGGTTTCCTAGTGTTAACCCCACGTGGGACATGAGCCTATTGGAGCAGAAGCTGGATCCACCTTGCTAATACAGATCCTGAGAGGCAAGTTCACACTCATCCTTCTCTGCCACCCAGGTGGCCCCAGATGCTTGCTGAGTCCCTGGTCTTTCCATCACGTCCAGGTTCCAGGGAGCTTTTGAGTGCTTAGTGTAGGAGTTAAGCACGTGGGCTTAGGCGTCAGGAAAACTTTGGTTCGAATCCAGGCTTGCACTCTTACTAGCTGCTTGACCTCAGGCTGATTATTTACCTGTCCTGGGCTTTAGGTCGTCATCTGCAATAGAGTTATTGTGAGGATTAAATCAGAAAGTGGATGTTCAGGGCATGGCAACTGCTCTGTGTTAGCTCTGTGTCTCAGGAACGCCCCGGTGTTTGTCGTAGTTGGAAGGGGTTGGGGAGACAGAGGATTCTCTTAAGACTGAGAGGTCCCTTGTCCTCGGCAAGAACAGGGACCCGGTTACACAGGTTGACCTTACAGGTTTCACCCTCAAGCATGGTGGTGATCACTCGGTGGACACTATACAATGCATCCATTCACCCACTCAACATGCACCAAGTGCCTTGCTGTTGTTGTTGGGTATCGCTGAGTCGATATTGACTTCTAGTGACCCCGTGTGAGAGTAGAACGGCCCGGTAGGGCTTACTTGGCTGTAATCTTTACAGGAGCAGATCGCTCGGTCTTTCTCCTACAGAGTTGGTGGGTGGGTTCGAACCTCCAATCTTTCAGTTAGCACTTAACAGTTTGTGCTACCAGGGCACCTTACAAAGTACCTACCTCTAATTCCTGTGCTAATTTCTGCGTCAGGAATTAGAGGTAGAGTTTTAAAGACAGATGCATTTTCTGCCACTGGGGAGCTGGTGATCTTTGAGTAAGCCTAACAACCATGACAATAAAGCCCATATAGGAGTGCCCTGTGGGGCTATGAACTTAGACCAGGGGATCGTCAGGGGGCTCTGGAGTGAGCTGAGAGGAAGCTGAGGCAGCCTCTGGGCTCAGTACACCTCACCCACCTTGGCCTCCTGGTTTCTTGAATGTGTGGAGCAGATTCCCACCTCAGAGCCTTTGCACATGCTGCTTTCTCTGCCCAAATCCACCTTCCCCAATGTTTTTGCATGTCTGCTTTCTTATTATTATTGAATAGGAAAATTAATAACAGACATCTTACTTTGATTTTAAGGTTTTTCTTACCCATGAAACCAAACATTCACTTTAAAGAAATCCCTGACCAAAATCACCCCTCTGGCTGCTCTTCCTTCACTGGAATTTGCAAATCCTTTCTTCCCTGTTGGAAGCCAGGTTTACTAAATTTGAATCTCAAAAGATCTGGCTGGATGGATGGGCAGAGACTTGATATCCATTGATCTCAGTAAAACGGGAGAGGGCAGGGTTCAATCCAGCACCTGCAGATTAGCTAATGGTTGATCTCCTATATTCATCCCTCCTCTTCTCTTTATAAGCCTCTTTGTACCTAGCTTCTTCAAGCCATTTGCTTTTTCTGGAGTCAAAATGACCTCCCTTTACGCATACAGAATAACTGCTCAGAATAAACCTTATGTTCAAATTTCGGTGAGTTTTGATTATTTTTAACATCATTGCTCGGGTTCCAGTTCAAACATTTTTCCCTAAGAAAGGAGCTGCCTGGGCATCCATCAGAACTATCTTCACTTCCTTCTTGCTTCTTCTCTCTCGAGCTCTCACTCCTGGTCCTCTAAGCCTCCCTTGCTCTTCATAGCATTGATTGGCAATGGCGTTATTGTGCTCGTTTCTGTGTCTGCTTCTGCTTTGTCCTCTCTCCTATAGAGGGCAACCTCCCTGGGAGTAGCTTCTGGGTGGATTTTTTGCTCAGAGCTGGGTCATCACAGCTGAGTCTTGGCCCCGTCACCGAGCAGGAGCTCATCAATCTTCGCTGAAGGGGCCAGTAAGGCATGACTTTGAGCTGGCCAAAGGTGATGGGGCACTCAGGAGGAGAGGGACGCTTGAGTTATAGGGAAGAGCCTGAGAGAGGTTCTGGGGCCTTTTGGATATGGAACAAGACTGAAGGACGTAACGATCACCTCCACCCTTGGTCAGAGCAGGAGGAGCTACAGACCATGCAGTACTCGCCAGGACCCCCGTGTTGTGTTTGCTTTTCAAAATTGATTCAGCGCGTTGTCTTCACGAGTCCCTCCTCAGCCGCCCTGAGCTGTTTGGAGCAGAAATGTTCTCATTCCCCGTCAGAGCCACATGAAGAGTGAATTATTGGGCAATTGCAGAAAGGACGTTTTGGAGGAAGACATCAAATTTAAGAGGTTACAATGAGCGTTCAGAGGTCAGAAGAACAGCGGAAATGACTTCATGATTTTTCTTTTATAAAAGCAACACAGATAATGAAATAACAAATGTCTGTGGCCCAGGCCCTTCCTCTCCTCTGCGGATTTATGCAGCATGAAGACATGTCTTTAGAGCTTCCCTTGAGTGATTTAAAAACCAGATGGAAGCCAGCAAGCCGACTCCATCTGTCCCAGTAACGCCGTCATTCATTTCCCGGGTAAGTGAGTAGAAATGGCGGCCGTGTGCTTCTTCCCAAGTGCTGAGTACAGAGCATTTGGCCTCCAGCTAAAGCACAAATAATTTCTATGCATGATGAATCCTTCCAATAACAAGGGCCCTGCGAAGACAGGATCAAATCGTAGTCATTAGCTCCTGGCACTCTTTTCAAATGGATGCCTCAGCGTCTCAGCAGCCAGCAGCCAGCAGCCAGGCACGAGTTAAGGGAGCGGCTTGCAATTTCGCCTTCCATTTATTATTCTTTTTTTCAATTTTTGGAAACCTAAGAGGTTAAGTCCAAACTCCAACTGTGATTGTTGAAAAGGCAGAAAAATGTCAACTGAGCAGAATTTATCAGCAGGAACCTGTAATGGATTGGCACGCCTCTGTGTCCCCCCTCAGGGACATGGGTTTTACTAGCCAGAGGCAAGGAGAGAGGTGACACACTCCTATCAAGTATTTCTCCCCACCTTGCTCCCTAGGTAAACAGAACGGGGCTAATTGCCATCCTGAGTTTTTGGCACAATACTGTTGTTGGTACATGGGAGGGCTCACTTCCATGTGCTTTGTTTATCTTCCGCCCTCTAGCTCAGCCTTCCTCCCATGGGGCTCCTTCTCCTGTGTTTCAATACCATAACAGGTATGCTGTTCCCGGTTCTCACTCACTGTGTGGTTGCGATGCATTGCACTGGTTCCTCCTGCAGACTCAGTCCTTTTCCCTGATATGGAGCATCCCGTTGTGAGTCTGCGCCACACTGAATTTATCCTTTCCTCTCCTAATGGTTGGAGCCCTGGTGGCGCAGTGGTTAAGAGCCTGGCTGCTAACTAAAAGGTCAGCAATTTGAATCCACCAGCTGCTCCTTGGAAACCCTATGGGACAGTTGTACTCTGCCCTATAGGGTGGCTATGAGTTGGAATCGACTCAACAGCAATGGGTTTTATCTTAATGGTCAGGGAGTCCTGCTGGTAAAATAGTTAAGTGCTTGGCTGCTAACTGAAACGTTGGCAGTTTGAACCCACCAGCCGCTCTGTGGGAGAAAAGACCTGGCAACCTTCTCCTGTAAAGATTACAGCCTAGAAAACCCTATAAGGCAGTTCTACTCTGTCATATGGGGTCACTATGGGTCAAAAGTCAATTCCATGGCACCCAACAACAACTTCTAATGGTCATTTGATTTACTTCCAACTTTGTTATCAAAGTAATGTCGTGGTAGACATCCTTGCATCTCCTTCTGTGTGTCTCTCTGTGAGCGTTTCTCTGCGTACAGACCTGGTGTGGAATTCCAGGTCATAAGCAGGGGACATTTCTATGTCACAAGAGACGCCCCAGCTGCTCTCCATAATGGTGGCATGGGTTGACAAGGACTCCTTTTGCTCCATAACCCTTGTTATCACATGACTTTTTAACTGCTGCCAGTTGGGTATATAATGGAGTTGTTTTAATGTGCATTTCTTTAACAGTGAGTCTGTGAAGATCTTCAATCCTTAATAGCCAGGATTTCTTCTTCACTGAAGTCTGTCTTCCCAGTATTTATCCACTCCTTTACTGGGATGCTTTCCTTTTTCTTGCTGATTTGCTAGAGTTTCTTTTGTATTGTGGATATTAATACTTCACCAGTTATTTGCATTGTGCATCTCAATGTCAGGCATTTGTTCATCGAAAGATAAAAAGCATAACTTACAGGAGAGGGGGAAGTTCAGCAGACTTTTATTACATCCTATGTGTCCAGCACAGCAAACACTCCGTGCATCCTTCCTTAAGCGAGCACATGGGTGAATGTAAGAACAAATGGGGAAGCAAATGGAGTCATGGTAAAAGAGTTTGGAAGTCAAATGAGTCCTTTTAAAAAATAATCATTTTTAGGTCTGCCACTGCCTGGTCATGTGACGCTGAGCAAGGTCCTCACATATGCTGTCCTAAGTTTTACACCTGTCTTGCAAAGAGGTGCTGATCAGGGAGGTCCTGTAAGCGAAGGGCTGATATTCCAGACTCCTCTTTATCTCTAGTAGTAGGTAAGAGAAGTGACATTTAACATATGCATACAAACACACATGGATGGATACATAGATAGATAGACAAACAGATACATAGCAGATAGGTAGATACATACTTACATACACACCCAGCACCCAGGGATGGATGAGTGGATGGATGGGTGGATGGTTGGATGGATGGATAGATGGATAAACACATAAGTGGGAAGAAAGAAGGAAGGAAGGAAGGAAGGAAGGAAAAAAGGTAGGTAGGTAGGTTTTTTGATAGGTAGATAGATATATATACGTATATGGATGGATAGATAGACAGACAGATACATAGACTGAGCAAAATAGCCACTACTTAATTATTCATTAACTTTTTGTCTTTTCCTAAAAGAAATGGAAGTGAATTTAGCCATTAAATAAAAACTAATACTTAAATGATATTTTAATAGGACAAAGATAGTATATGAACTATGATTCCGTTTTGTCTGCAAGCAAAATATAGACAATGGGTAAAAGCACCTGTATCTACGGACATGTCTGTGCCTGTATACTGGCCCATCTTCCAGGCAAACTGAATGAATACATGCACGAATGATAACAATGCTCATATTAAGTGTTCCGGTTATAATTCAATTTTATTTTTCCTTTTGCTTTACATTTTTTCTGCTTTCTCTAGAGTTAATATGCAATTATGGGCATAATAATGAAAAACTAGAGTGTTTTAAAATAATATTTATGAAGCAGATAACTTAGAAAATACTCATAATACATTAATGAAAGTAACCTGTTGCAAAGCTGTACTTTCATTCTTATTACAATTGTGGTTAAAACCACACCAAGTGGAAACAGAGTGGAAGGAGAATACCCAACGGGGTGACGGCTGTGGCTGCGCGCTGCTGGTCACGGCACTTGTTTTCTCGTTGTTTTTCCTTCTCTGGTTTATTCCGGTCTTCTTCCTTTTTGTTCTGAAAAAAAAAAAAAAAAAAAATTATCGACCTCATATTGCATCATGTTGTTTAAAACCAAAACCAAGCCAGTTACTTTCAGGTCAACCCTGACTCATGGTGACCCCATGTGTGTCAGAACTATGTTCCATAGGGCTTTCAATGGCTGATTTTTCAGATGTAAGTAGCCAGGCCTTTCTTCTGAGGCACCTCTGGGCAGACTCAAACCATCAACCTTTTGGTTAGTAGCTGAGTGCTTGAAGTGTTTGCACCCTTATATTGTTTGAAAGACTGTAAAATCCAGAAAAACTTTCAATGATGTTTTAAATATTTATAAACGAGATCCTTTTTCAACAAGAAAATGGCCTCAGCCCCCCCATCTTATCCCTCCAAACCACCAGGTTAATCAAGTATATGAAAGGAATTTTGTTGAACTTTTGCAAAGCTGGAGGCCACATAAAAGCTCCCAGTGGGAAGGGACCCCATTTGGGAAGCTGCTCACGTGTGCCTCCAGGGTATATGGCGTGTTTGCCTGATCATGCGCGCGCGCGCACGTATTTGTGTGTGTGTTCCAATCAACTTCTGCTGTCATGCTTTAAGACTGTTACTAAGTAGTAGTATTATAAATCCGTTATTATTATTATTATTGTTAGCACTTTTTGAAAGTCCAGCTGTTCCCCCTCTTGCTTGTGAGTGTTTCGGCAGGGAAAGCTTGTGCTAGGCTGTTTGCCAGTGATGCCTGGCTCTGTGACTCTGGAGGGCTGGCGTCCAGCAAGAGTGATACTACCATGTTACTAAGTGTGGGCTTGGGACACTCAGGGCTAGCTGGCACAGCCTGTCACTTGCAGCAAGTACAAGCCCCTCCGTGCCTTCTCTGGCATTTGTCACCTGGAACTTGGCACCATCCCAGGTGCCCTGTCATCTGATTATGGGATCTTTACATTCGGCTCCTCGCTCTTCCTGCTAAAACCTCTGGAGGTATTCCTGAAAGCACTGAAATACCACACATCTTGTTTTAACACTGCTTTTTCTTCTCTCTTGCTGGGTCACCTATGCAGGCCAACTGACCCAGTCTGAATCACAGTTTCCTCTCAAAAGCATGAGCATGAGGGTGGATTACCTGGATGTCCCCATGGATACTCAAGCATCAGATGCATACGTGTTCATTGCCATGGATTTTCAAGTATCAAACACTGTGTGTTCATTACCATGGATACTCATGTTCCAAATCATGTGTATTCATTGCTATGGATACTCATGCATTGAATGCATGCATGTTTATTTCCACGGATACTCATGTATCAAATGCATGCATGTTTACTGCCATGGATACTCATGTATCAAATGCATGCACGTTTATTACTATAGATACTCCAACATCAAATGCATGTATGTTTATTACCATGGATACTCGTGTATCAAATGCACGCATGTTTATTGAGCAAGTATCATATGGCATATGGCAGTGCTGTGCTGGTTGTTGATGACGTGTAGATGAGGAAGACAGTTCTTGCCAAGAAGAAGCTCAGGTTTGGATCGGTGACATCACATAAATAGCAATTCATGTGCAGACCTGGCCAGCACGGAGGCAGCTCTGTGCACAGGGCATTGGCAGAGCTCTGAGGAGGGGTAACTGAATTTATGAATCATAGGGATGTGTGGAGCACAGACGAAAATTTCCACTTCCATGAAATATCTAGAGCAGGCAAAAGTATAGAGACAGAAAGCAGGTTAGTGGTTTCCAGGGCTGGAGGGTGGGGCATGAATGGGGAGTTATTGCTTAGTGGGTACAGAGCTTCTGGTTGGGCTGATGAAAAGTTTTGGAAACAGATAGTGGTGAAGGTTGCACAAGATTGTGGGTGTACTTAATGTCACTGAATTGTACACTTAAAATTGCTAAGATGACAAATTTTGTGATATATATAAAAAACCAAACCAGTTGCCATCGAGTTGAGTCTGACTCAATGCGACCCCACGTGTGTCAGAGTAAAAATGTCCTCCATAAGGTTTTCAATGGCTGATTTTTCAGAAGTAGATTGCCAGGCCTTTCTTCCAAGTTGCCTCTGGGTAGGCTCGAACCTCCAGTCTTTTGGTTAGCAGCCGATTAATCTTTTTGCATCACCTAGGGACTCAGTCAGATGTAAAATGCTTCCTTCAACACTTGAGCTCAGAACATGTGCGTTGCCACTGAAATAGGAAATAAAAAAATGTAAAAGCACAAATGCTTATTGAAAACATTTGGATCCAAGCCGGTGGTTCGTTGGAGACTTCCCTGAGTGCCTCCTGTATTTCAGGCAAGACAGTGTATTACGTGAGGACTGTTGGCCAATCCCTACCTCCAGGTGGGCTGTTCTTGAATGGATGGGCTGCCATGTTGGAAACATGCATCTGGAGGTTAGAATAGCTTCTTGTAAACATCGTTTATCTTCATGACTGCAGGGCCCATCGCCACTGTGGGAACTGCCCGAAAGGACCATCCTCTGCTTCTTCAACTCCCATAAAGCCAACTCCAAGACAAGAGCCCTCTCAAACCCGGGCAGAAGGCCAGCGGGGCCTGCATGTAGGTGTCTTACCTGGGGCTCTGAACTTGTGCCCTGAGGTTCAGATTGAACGCCCATTCTCATGTACTGGGGAGTCAATCATTTGAAAAGGGCATTTGTCAGCATCGGTGTAACTCCCAGACAAAGGAGATTCAGCACCTTTCGCTACCTGGCAGCAATCTTTCTCTGATGGGAAGCACCTATTTCATGAGGAGCCGAGGTCTCACAGAAGTCTTGCTTTGATTCTTATCTCAGACGTGTCCTTTCATTTTCCGGGAGGGATATTTCACTCTTCTGCAGCCCTTGCATTTTCAAAACCAAAGACCAAGGGCTTGTGGAAATATGTTACTCTCTGTGTGTGGTGGAAGTGAGTTTCACTCACAGTAAAAAAAAAAAAAAAAGTTTATAAAATGTCAGTGTGCAAAAGTGTAACTCTACTACCTTTTCTATAATTCACTTTGAGTCTATCAAAAGCCCTCATTTTCCTCTAATGGTACAAAATTAATGGAGTCACTTGTAAGCATGTTCTATCCAAGAACGTGATGTCTCTGTTAATTCTGGTTTAAAATGCAGTCATGTTCAAGGTTCTCACCCGCACCCTTAGGTTTTCCTCTCTTCCTC
Source organism: Trichechus manatus latirostris (assembly GCF_000243295.1). NCBI lineage: Eukaryota > Metazoa > Chordata > Mammalia > Sirenia > Trichechidae > Trichechus > Trichechus manatus. The sequence goes on from NW_004443944.1 coordinate 3,115,286, forward strand.
ACCTCTGTTGTTGTTGTTAGCTGCTGCTGAGTCAGCCCCTGACTCATGGTGACCCCGTAGGTGTCAAAGTACAGCTGTGCGCCAGAGGATTTCCATTGGCTTGTTTTCAGTAGTAGATCACCAGGTCTTTCTTCCTAGTCTTGTTTGGAAGCTCTGCTGAAAACTTCAGCATCATAGCAACACGCAAGCCTTCACTGACAGGTGATGGCTCCACGTGAGGTGCCTTGGCTGGGAATCAATCCCTGGTCTCCCACATGCAAGGTGAGAATTCTACCACTGAACCAATACTGTGCCTCTAGGTTTAGTTTTATTTTCTTTGGGGGGCTGTGGAATGGTGCCCAGTGGATTCCATGTGGCTTGTTGGGCGTGCTCGGTGTCTACACTGCTTCCCATCCCAGACATAACTCGCCCCATCATGGTTCTTGGTCTCCTCTGGCCTCTGTCCCCTCTAGCCTCATGTCATGTGGCTCTCCTGCAGAGACCTCTGTCTACAGCTCCCTCTAGGTTACTGGGCATCCTTCTCCTGCAAGCCACCAGGCTCCTTTGGCTCTGCCAGCCTCCTCAGACTTTCTGGGCCCCACTTGTGAGCATGGGCTCTTCCCTTGAGCTTTCTGAGTTCTAAGGAGAATAAGGCTGTATTAGTCAATTTGCTGCAGTAACAAATAAGTCCATCAACTGTGCTATTTCTCTGTCAAGTTGCATACTGGCAGCTGTGGTTTGGCTGCAGCTCTGATTGACATGGCCTCTCCTTGTAGACCATGCTGAAGACTCAGCTCCTGATGGAGGTACACGATTGCGTCATGCACCAGGCATGGATCTTGGCAGTATGGGGGATAGAAAGCTGATTAAGCAGTACCTGCTGTCAGCAAGTTATATTTATTCTAGCGTGGGGGATGAAATATGAGCCCATACACGTGCACACACTTACACACTCTAACACAACCAAGAATGTGACATATTTGGTCTACATACACACAAAATGCTACCCAACAGAGAGGAAAGATGGCAGGTGGGGCAGGGTGTATCCATCATGGTTCTAATCATCATAGTTGGTAAAAGCTGGAAGGCTGATGTGACATTTGATTGTAACATATTATCTAGTTTGGCTGGAATGAGTGACCCAGTAGGCAGAACAAGACCATGGAAAGATCACAGAGGGCCCCAATGGGATCCCACCCTGAGGGAAGACAAGTAACAGGGCCAGTGAGATTGGAAGTTCGGCTTGGAACGGTCCAGTGAGAAGGATTAAGTTTCCATATCTGGACACAGAACTATGGTGAATTAGCAACGTCTGCTGCCTCGGAGTTGAGTGGGGGAAGTTCCATACCCTGGGGATGCCATCCTTACGCTATGCTAAGTCTGTAACAACGTAACAGAACCAGATTTGGGAAGAGACTGAAGGAGTTGGTATAAATAGATTGAAATGTTGAGATGGGGGAGAGGAAAGGAAGGGGTTTGCTGGAGACTAAAGATATCAGTTGTTGTTCTTAGGTGCTGTTGACCCACAGTGACATCATGGGACAGAGTACACCTGCCTCACAGGGCTTCAGAGGCTGTAATCTTTATGGAAAGAGCCCAGGTGGCACAATGGTTAAGCGTTTGGCTGCTAACTGAGAGGCTGGTGATTTGAACCCACACAGCAGCTCCATGAGAGAAAGTCCTGGCCTAGAAAACCCTATGGGGCAGCTCTACTCTGTCCTATAGGGTCGCTATGTATTGGAACCGACTTGATGGCACACGACCACAACAATCTTTACGGAAGCAGATTGCCAGGTCTTTCTCCTGCGGAGCTGCTGGGTGGGTTTGAACCACCAACCTTTCGATTAGCAGCTGAGTGCTTAACTGTCGGGCCACCAGGGCTTCTGAAGTCATCTAGTGTCTGAACTACCAACGTGTGGTCGGTGGACCAGCGTCTTCAGCATCTCCTGGCGTTGGTGGAAGTGCAGGGTCTCGGGCTCACTCCAGCCCTGCTGAAAGCAAGTCTGAGTGTTAACAAGGCCCCTGGGTGACTCTAGAGGACGCTCTGGCTGGAGAAGGAGTGCTGGATCACCCTCCGTCACTGCCGTTCTAATGTGGTCTCTGGGCCTGCAGCTTCAGCGCTAGCTGGGGAGCGTGCTAGAAATGCAAGCTCTCAGGCCACACTTCAAACCCACAAAGCCAGTCTCTGAGGTTGAGGCCCAGAAATCTGATTCTGAGCAAGCTTTCCGGGTGATCTTTAAGTGCTCTACAGCACAGGCCCATGCAGAGACTGCGTGGGCTAGAGGACGTGGGGGTATGAGCAAGAGCTACCGAGGACACTGGCAGGCTTCTGAGCTGAGGCCAGGCAATTGGCTCTACAGAGAGGTCCAACCACCTGGGCCCGGGGTCAGAGGCCGATGATGGTGAAGTTTACTTCGTCACCACTTGTCTGTCAGTCTGTCCTACTTGGTGGCTTGCATGTTGCTGTGATGCTGGAAGCTATACCACTGTTATTTCAAATACTAGCAGGGTCAGCCTTAGTGGACAGGTTTCAGTGGAACTTCCAGATTAAGACAGACTAGGAAGAAAGGCCTGCCAATCTACTTCTGAAAATCAGCCAAGGAGAACACCATGACTCACAACAGAATATTGTCTGACTAGACTCAGACATGCCAACGATCATGGACATAGTGCAGGTCTGGGCAATGATTTGTCCTGTTATACATGGGGTCGCCGTGAGTCAGAGCAGACTTGATGGCAGCTGACGATACCAGGCATGGGTAGCCACGTGGGAGAACATAGGCATAAGAGTATCATCAAACTGCCAGCGTCCATAGCTGATTACAGGGCCCTGGCTGGAAGGGAGACACCTGGGCTGTGAGTAGGGCTGAATTAGGGCTGGAGGCCTGCATTGGCGCAGGGCCTGGCAGACAGCCCGTAGCTGGTGTAGGCACAGGACTTGGTGGGGGGTCATCTTTGACTGGTGGAGGAGGGAATTGCAGACCTGAAGGCCTGGTCTCTAAAGGAGTCTCTTTGTTTCTTGTCAGAGGAGAATCATCAGGTAGATTCTTGCTCCAGGCCCTTCCCTGCCACTGTTCTTAATTCCATTGTTGAAATATTTAAACTAGCTTTTTTATGTATAGCTGGGATGTGGAGACATGTTTTCAGAAACGGTGAAAAGTGTCCGTATGGTGAAAGTGAAGAACACTGTCAGTTCTGGAAAAGTAATTGTGGAGACTAGAAACAGTCACTCCCTGTTTTGCACAGATTCTACTTCTAAAAATTAGCCGGGGAGGGTATAAATGTATCTTCTTGCTTCCAGCAAAGCTTGCTGGCATCACAGAGTTGTAACATTACTTGTGGCGATGTCTTAGGTAGTGGAGTCAACGTCATGGCACCCGTTCATGTCTGCAGGGGCCCCGGCCCGAAACCCCAGCCTCCCGTCTGACTTATAAGTTCAAACTAGACTAGCTGGACATTAATTGTATGTCAGAATCCTTACTGCTAAAGCATTATTTAAAATGAATATTTTAATGAAATTATGCAAACGATGTCAGTCGACTGGAATTTGTGTTGAATCAGCAATATTTTTAGCAATATTTCATTGTGGCATTTGTAAGAATCTACAGACTACTGAAATTTTTAGGATGATCTTGAAGAATTGGTTTTGTCTATTCACACAAATAAGGCAAGATCATTTTCTCCTCTTCATAGGCTTGGAATTAAACGGCTAAAGTTCTATTGAATCTTCGAGATCTTGGGTAGATTGACAAACTCCATGTTAATGATTTAAATATGAATTTTCCAACAATATGAAAGATGACCTTTAACCCTCATGAAAGAATAATGTAGTTGTATAAAGAAAATAAAAGTTTTAAGAAGAACAAGGACCAGAAACTATCTGACTACTGTTTGCCTCAATCCACACAATGATCTAAACAATAGTTCAAACTAGAAACATTGAAGAATATACTTAAGTAAACAGCAATAAAATACCCAAAACAATTATGGGAAATGAGCACAAAAGAAACTCCTTAAGTCACAATAAGAGTCATAAAAATATGAAAAGAGAGATGCTCAGTGAAATCAGGAGTGAAAACTACTGCAAGCACCTAGAGAGCAGAGACAACGTCATGAAAATTTATTTCCATGGCAACTAGCACAATTTCTAGAAGTTTTCAAACACAATTTCTAGAAGTTATTGAATAAGCATTTGTTGAGTGAATATGTGGATAGATGGATGGATGGATGGATGGAATGAAGGATGGATGGAAGGAAGGAAGGAAGGATGGATAGATGGAAGGAAAGAAGGAAGGATGAGGTGGGAGGAATGGATAGAGGGAGGGAGAGAAGGAAGGAAAGATGGATGGTGGATGGATAGATGGATGGAAGGGTGGGTGGGTGGGGAGTGGATGGATGGATGAATGGAAGGAAGGAAGGATGAATAGATAGATGGATAGATGAAAACACCATGGCTTGGATCAGGCGCACATTAGTCCTTATAGTGACATCTTTGCTTTTTAACACTTTAAAGAGGTTTTTTGCAGCAGATTTGCCCAATGCAATGTATCGTTTCATTTCTTGACTGTTGCTTCCATGGACATTGATTGTGGATCCAAGTAAAATGAAATCTTTGACAACGTCAATATTTTCTTTGTTTATCATGCTGTTGCTTATTGGTCTAATTGTGAGGATTTTTGTTTTCTTAATCTTGAGGTGTAATCCATACTGAAGGCTGTGGTTTTCTGATCTTTGTCAACAAGTGCTTAAAGTCCTCTTCACTTGCAGCAAGCAAAGTTGTGTCATCTGCATATCGCAAAGATTGTTAATAAGTCTTCCTTCAGTCCTGATGCCCCTTCTTCTTCACATAGTCCAGCTTCTAGGATTATTTGCTCAGTATACAGGTTGAATAAGTATGATGAAAGGATACAACACTGACACACATCTTTCCTAACTTTAAAGCACGCAGTATCCTCTTGTTCTGTTCAGATGATTGCCTCTTGGTCTAAGTATAGTTTCCTCATGAGCACAATTAAGTGTTCTGGAATTCCCGTTCTTTGCAACGTTATCCATAATGTGTTATGACCCACACAGTTGAATCCTTTTGCATAGTCAATAAAACACAGGTAAACATCTTTCTGGTATTCTCTGCTTTCAGCCAGGATCCATCTGACATCAGCAGTGATATCCCTTGTTCCACCTCCTCCTCTGAATCCGGCTTGAATTTCTGGCGGTTCCCTCTCAGTGTACTGCTGCAACTGCTTTTGAATGATGTTCAGCAAAATTTTACTTGTGTGTGATATTATTGATATTATTCGATAATGTCCTCATTATGTTGGATCATCTTTCTTTGGAATGGGTACAGATATGGGTCTCCTCCAGTTGGTTGGCCAGGTATCTATCTTCCAGATTTCTTGGCATAGATGAGTGGGTACTTCCAGCGCTGCATTCGTTTGTTGAAATATCTCAATCTGTATTACTGTCAATTCCTGAAGCCTTGTTTTTTGCCAATGCCTTCAGTGCAGCTTGGACTTCTTCCTTCAATACCACTGGTTCTTGATTACATGCTACTCCTGGAATGGCTGAATGTAGACCAATTATTTTTGGTATAGTGACTCTGTGTATTCCTTTCACCTTCTTTTGATGCTCCCTGCATTCTTTAGTATTTCCCCTTAGAATCCTTCAATATTGCAGCTTGAGGCTTGAATTTTTCTTCAGTTCTTTCAGCTTGAGAAACTCTGAGCATGTTCTTTCCTCTTGATTTTCTATCTCCAGGTCTTTGCACATTTCATTATAATAATTTACTTTGTCTTCTTGAGCTGCCCTTTGAAATCTTCTGTTCAGCTCTTTTACTTCATCGTTTCTTGCTTTCACTTTAGCTACTCTATGTTCAAGGGCAACTTTCAGAATCTCTTCTGACATCCATTTTGGTCTTTTCTGTCCTGTGTTTTTTAATGATCTCTTTCTTTCTTCATGTCTGATGTGCTTGATGTCATTCCACAACTCGTCTAGTCTTCAGTCATTAGTGTTCAATGCATCAAATCTATTTTTGAGGTGGTTTCTAAATTCAGATGGGATATACTCAAGGTGGCCCTTCTATGGGATTTGTAATTTTGTAGGCAAGATTTGAAAACCAGGACATCTTCAATGCTCAAAATGCCTCATGATGGAATGGCAAGTAATTAGGCTAAAATTTCTGAAAAAGGGCCTCTGGGGTCTCTAATTACATGGAGCCATTCTGCTAGTGGCTACATTAGCACTGGAATTCTTGGGCTAAGGAAGGACTGGTTTAAGGCACAATTTTGTTGATCATATTTTTCAGATACTACATTAGAACACCTGCTCCAATGTAGGCATGGAATATTTTCTTTTGTGGCTGCCCAGTGCAATCGGCAACTCACGGTCAATTTGCCTACTTTTGAGACTGATGGAATTTATCTGAAATGTTTCCCTTTAGGCACACCATGCTTATTTTCAGAAAACACTATAGCATCGGAGGGTCCCAAGGTTGCACTGTCAAACCCCCCATGAGATGAATGGCCACAATGGCCACAATGATGAACTCAACCAAACCAGTGATTGTGAAGATGGCGCAGGACTGGGCGATGTGGGTTCACCATGAGTGGGAACCAACTCAACAGCAACTAACATCAACAATAGGCCTGTGTCAACCCTCCCTGCTACATGACCTTGGCCATGAAGCTTATCTCTCTAAGCCTCAGTTTCCTCATCTAGAAAATGCAAGTACTAACACCACTTGGCATTCAGGTAAGTGTAAGGATCAGGTAATTAATAAGCATGGCGCATTAACACAGTGCTCAGCGCACAGGGAGAAGAGTTCACATGGATTTGGTGATGGTTGGTTTTCAGTGCTCTCTCCCACCAGCGCCCAGTGACTTCAGGATGGTCAGCTCTGGGCTGGCTGCCCTCTTCCCTGACTGTTCCTGACAAGCTCACCTGTCCTTCAGGAGCCTTGTGTCCTGTGACTGTGATAATAAACCAGGTGGTATTTTGCTTGGAACTACAGTTGGTTTTTATCAGGCCCTGTGGTGAGGATGGAGCCCTGGTGGCATGGTGGTTAAGAGCTCAGCTGCTAACCAAAAGATTAGCAGTTCGAATCCACCAGCTGTTCCTCGGAAACCCTGTGGGGCAGGTCCACTCTGTTCTGTCGGGTACCTATGAGTCGGAATTGACTCGATGGCAATGGGTTTTGTTTTCGGTTTGGTGGCGAGGACGCCAAATGCACCTGGAGGTCTGTCTCCCTCCCCATCAGTCTTCTCATTCTGCTTTCATCTCTAGAACATATTACTCCTAAGGACACGAATCGGGGCTTTCACCCAAGGGCTGTTCTGAAAACACAAGAGCCCAGCTGAGGGGCAAAAATGAAGTGACTCTCCATGCTGTGAAAATCCGTCTGAGTTCCGTTCCCCAGGTTTTATAGTGACCCTCAGAGAAAACGAGCAAGGTTGTCGTCAGGGGAGTTTGCAGGTTAACCACACGGGCCTGTTCTTGTTGATGCAGGCTGTTAAGGGGGCAAATAGAGTATTTGAGAAAACAAGGCATAAGTAAAAGCAGCCAGCCAGGAAGTGTGTACCTTGAGGCTCCCAACGTCTTCCGGAAGCTGGCCGCCAGCGTTTCAGCCCTAAACATATGTTCTAATAAATTTAGTGTTCTCTTCTGCTTAATACTTGGAAGCACATGTAAGGTGCACAGTACAATGCAGAATTGTCGGTGCGCTTCTCCAGAGCAACAGGCTCAAGTTTGCCTGCTCGTGAACAAGGGTTAAGATAGTCTGCAGGACCATGGGGCTTCCTCCCTGGCCATGCTTCTCCCTAATGCTAATTCAGCAGTCTTTCGATGAGAGGGCCTTCAAAAGAGGCGGGGCCCTGGAGTGCCGTGGTCAAAGCTCTCAGCTGCTAACTGAAAGGTCGGCGGTTTGAACCTACCAGCTGCTCCACAGGAGAAAGACGTGGTGGTCTGCTTCTGTAAAGATTACAGCCTTGGAAACCCTGTGGGGCAGCTCTGCTCCGTCCTGTATGGTCACTGTGAGTCGGAATCGACTGAAGGCAACGAACCACACCAACAACCAAAAGTGTACGTCAGCACCCATTCCAAACCCTTACTAGGGCAAGTCTCGCCGGCTTTTCTCCCACCTTGGGCCCACGTCCATCCCAGGAGGCGTCTGAGCCTGTGACGGGGAGATGTGTTTCTAAGTGTTAAACAGAAGAGAACATTAAATTTATTAGAAAATATGTTTAGGGCTGTCTGTGCTGTGCGAGTCTCTGGGTAGTTAATGCACTCTGCTGCTACCTGGAAGCTTGGAGGTTCAAGTCCAGCCAGAGGCACCTCAAAAGAAAGGCCTGGCAATGAAAAATCATCCATTGAAAACTCTGTGGAGCACAGTTCTGCTCTGACACACATGGGGTCACCATGAGTTGGGGACAACTTTGTATAGACGTACATATTTGTGTTTGTGTATGTGTGTATGTTTGTATGTGTATGTGTGTATATTTATGTATGCACATACATTACATGTGTTTATGTACATATATGTTTATATGTGTATGTATGTATGTGTGTTATGTATGTGTGTACAGTGTGTGTATGTATGTGTGTGTGTATGTGTGTATTTGTATATGTGTATGTATGTATGTGCGTGTATGTGTGTGTGTGTGTATGTGTGTGTGTGTGTGTGTGTGTGCATGTGTGTGAACTGAGGGTTGTGTCTGGTTCTCTGAAGGGAGGGCAGCCCTGGCAGGACTTTGAGCTGATTATGGAGGTGGGAACTCAGCAGACATTCTCTCTACTCTCTGCCCTGCCCCAGGGGTGAGCAGACATCTGGAGCTGGGCGTTTGACGTCAGCTGACCATGGAAGGGGGGATAAGCCAACCTTAACCCAGCTGACATTTGGGGGCACACACACACACATGCACGTGTGTGCACTCGGACACACACACACACACACACACACACACGCACACGCACACACACACACTGAATTCTTCTTCGTCTCCTCAACACCAGTGTCCTGCAGGCCTCATAAATGATGACTATGATTGCTCCCTGGGAAGGGGTTCTGAATTCAACAATGTGATCGTTAGTTCCTGCCGTGCCCTCACCTCCATCCTGCCGGCTCCACCGCCTTACTGGACCTCTTGTCCCCACCCTCCTCCCTCGGGTGAACCCATTCTTGGAGAACTTGTCAGCATGCCCATCACTGCCCTTGGTGGTGATGTGGGTGGTGGCCGCTGTGCGAGGACACCCCCCGCCCCCGCCGCTTCCTCTCCAGCCTCTCCAAGGGGAAGATGCTTTGAAGAAGCTCTGTACTCAGTGGCCCTGAACCAAACCACCTCATCGTGCTCAACGCTGCATTTCGTCTCTTCCTTGGCCGAGAAGCTCCCTGTCCAGGTGAGGCTCAGCTTCCAGAGCCCACATATCAGGGCCATGCCTGTCTGTGCCCTCAGCAGGTACACCTGGGACTGCTCATCGGGCAAACCTGCAGCCTCTCCGTTGGTTTCAGTCCCAGCTCCTGCGCCAGAGGGTCACCGGGGGATTTCTCCAGCTGACATGTGGGCAGAGCTCAGCCCAGCCTGATGCAGGAAGAAGCTCTGAGTGTGTCAGCCGTGTTGGAATCAAAGTTCACTTGTCGACACGGCCCGCGCACCTGCTCCTCCGGATCAGGGTGCTGTCAGGCGCACGTCAGTCAGCCCCCAGTGACAGCCTCAGGCGAGCCGTTGAGGACAAATGCAAGGAGCACCCACACAGCACAGATGCTGCTCCGAGGCTAAGAGAAGAAGCTGAGTAATTCACCTCCAATTTTGTCACTGTCATTCTCTGTCTCCAAAGGGGCTGATTCCTGGGAATGAGTACGTTGTAAACTTCCATGTCAATGCACACAAGACTGGGATGGCCAGTGTCTTGGTTAACTAGTGCTGCTGTAACGGAAATACCACAGGTGGGTGGCTTTAACAAGGAAAAGTTTATTTTCTCACAGTGAAGTAGGCTGAAAGTCCAAATTCAGGGCATCAGCTCCAGGGGAAGGCTTTCTCTCTCTGTCAGGCTTCTCATCAATGTTCCCCCGGACTAGGAGCTTCTCTGCACAGGGACTCTGGGTCCAAAGGACGTGCTCTGCTCCTGGCACTGCTTTCTTGGTGGTAAGGGGTCCCCATGTCTCTCTGCTCAATTCTCTTTTTTATATCTCAAGAGTTTGCCTCAAGACACAATCCAGTCTTGCAGGTTGAGTCCTGCCTTACTAACACAACTGCCATCCATCTTCCCGCATTAACATCATAGAGGCAGGATTTACAACATATAGGAAAATCACACAATACCTAGAATCATGGCCCAGCCAAACTGATACATACATATTTTGGGGGGCAAATTCAATCCCTGACAGCAGGCGTGGGAGTTACGTAACTGGGGCAGGACGTTCCAGAGTGTTCTCTCGCTCTGTTGCATGGGGGCGACTGAGTCACATAGCCCCTTGAGGTGAAGGCGGCACAAGCTTCATGTTGCAGAGATGATGTGACCAAAGAGAGCGCAGAAGCAGGCCCCTGTGGCAGGAGGTGATGGCGGTTTACCTACAACTGTGGGAAACACAGGAAGAGACCCCCAGGGAGGCCTCAGTTCTCATTCTAATACAACAGGGCGTCCACGTGGTGGGACCAGACCAGGACTCGTTCACCATGGAAGGACCGGCATCCATGTGGTGGGACCACACCAAGTCTCTTTGACCATGGAAGGACAGGAGTCCACGTGGTGGGACCAGACCAGGCCTCGTTCACCATGGAAGGATGGGTGTCCAGGTAGTGAGAGCAGACTGTGCCGCTTTCACCACGGCGGGGTGGAGGGTGGGGGGGCGTTCTCGTGGTAGCACTAGTTTCAAAGTCAACGTCCGCGCCTCTCCCATGCATATCCATGGCCCAGTGCCCACACTTCCTACCTCTTCACTACCGCCCTTGGTTTCTGAAGCCAAATACAGCTCTTTCTTCTTCTTCTTTTTTTTTGTTAAATTTTATTGTGTTTTAGGTGAAAGTTTACAGTGCAAATTATTTTTTTACTCAAAAATTTTATACACAAATTGTTTTCTGACATTAGTTGCAATCCCTGCAATATGTCAGCACTCTCCCCCTTACCTCTTCCACCCTGGGTTCTCAGTGTTCATTCAGCCAGTTTTCCTGTCCTTCCTGCCTTCTCATCTTTGCTTTTGGGCAGGTGTTGCCCATTAGGTCTCTTATATTTGATTGAACTAAGAAGCAATTTCCTCACATACGAAATTGTTTGTTTTATAGGCCCATCCAGTCTTTGGCTATGAGTCAGAATCAACTTGATGGCAACCTGTTTGGGTATTTTTTGTTTGCGTTTTTCAATATTTGGTCGAAAGGTAGACTTTGGGAGTAGCTTCAGTTCTGAGTTAACAGTGTGTCCAGGGGCTGTAGTCTAAAGGGTTCCTCCAGTCACCGTCAGATCAGTAAGTCTGGTCTTTTTTTGTGAATCTGCATTTTGTTCTATATTTTTCTTCTGCTCTGTCCAGAGCCGTCTATTGTAATCCCTGTCAGAGCAGTCAGTGGTGGCAGCCAGGCACCATCTAGTTCTTCTGGGCTTAGGCTGGTGGAGGCTGTGGTTCATGTGGTCCATTAGTCCTTTGGACTAATATTTTCCTTGTCTTTGGTTTCCTTCATTCTCCTTTGCTCTGGACAGAATGGGACCAATAGCTATATCTTAGATGGCTGATCGCAAGCTTTTAAGACCCCGGACACTAGTCACCAAAGTAGGATGTAAAATATTTTCTTTATGAACTATGTTATGCCGGTTGACCTAGATGTCCACGGAGACCATGGTCCCCAGCCCTCAGCCCCAGTAACTCGGTCCCTCAAGGTGTTTGGATGTGTCTAGGAAGCTTCTATGACTTTGCCTTGGTCAAGGTGTGCTGACTTCACCTATGTTTTGGGTTGTCTTTTCCTTCACCAAAGTTAACACGTGTCTACTATCTAGTTAGTGATTTCCCCTTCCGCCCTCCCCTCCCTCATAACCATCAAAGATTGTTTTTTCTGTGTGTAAACTTTTTCTTGGCTTTTTATAATAGTGGTCTCATACAATATTTATCCTTTTGTGATTGACTTATTTCACACAGTATAATGCTCTCCAGCTTCATCCATGTTGTAAGATGTTTCGAGGATTCATTATTGTTCTTTATTGTTGGGTAGTATTCCATTGTGTGCATGTACCATAATTTGTGTATCTGTTTATCTGTTGATGGGCACTTAGATTGTTTCCATCTTTTTACTATTGTGAATAATGCTGCAATGAACATGGGTGTGTGTATGTCTATTCATGTGACAGCTCTTACTTCTCTACAATATATTCCTAGCAGTGGGATTGCTGGATCATATGGTATTTCTATTTCTAGTTTTTTCAGGAGGCACCATATCATTTTCCATACTGGTTGTGCCATTTTGCATTCCCACCAGCTGTGCATAAGAGTTCCGATCTCCCCACACCCTCTCCAGCATTTTTTATTTTCTGTTTTTTTTTTTTTTCATTAGAGCCAGTAACGTTGGAGTGAGATGATACCTCATTGTAGTTTTGATTTGCATTTCTATAATGGCTAATGATCATGAGCATTTCCTCATGTGTCTGTTAGCCACCTGAATGTCTTCTTTGGAGAAGAGTCTGTTCATATCCTTTGCCCATTTTTCAGTTGGGTTATTTGTGTTTTTGTTGTTGAGGTGTTGAAATATTCTATATATTTAAGAAATTAGACCCTTGTCAAATATGTCATAACCAAATTTTTTTTTCCCAGTCTGTAGCTTAACTTTTTACTCTTTTGGTGGTCTTTTGATGAGCATAAGTGTTTAATTTTTAGGAGCTCCCAGTTATCTAGTTTATCTTCTGGTGTTTGTGCATTGTTAGTTATGATTTGTATTATATTTATGCCATGTATTAGGGACCCTAGCATTGCCCCTATTTTTTCTTTCGTGATCTTTATTGTATTAAGTTTTATATTTAGGTCTCTGATCCATTTTGAGTTACTTTTTGTGTATGATGTGAGGTACGGATCCTGTTTCATCTTTTTACAGATGAACATCTGGTTTTACCAGCACCATTTGTTAAAAAGACTGTCTTTTCCCAAAGCTCTTTCGTCTTGATATTAATTTACGACAATGTTGTTGTTGTTAGCTGCCATTGAGTCAGCCCTTGACGCGTGGTGACCCCATACATGATGGAAAGAAACACTGCCCCCCAGTCCTGCACCATCCCCGTGATTGGTTGAGGACTGGACTGTTGTGATCCAGAGGGTTTTTATTGGCTGATTTTCAGAAGTAGATCACCAGGTCTTTCCTTCTAGTCCATCTTAGTCTGGAAGCTCTGCTGAAACCTGTTCAGCATCATAGCAACACACAAGCCTCCACTGACAGATAGGTGGTGGCTGTGCATGAGGTCCATTGGCTGGGAATCGAACCCAGGTCTCCAGGATGGAAGGTGAGGATGCTAGCTCTAGACCACCACTGCCCTTAACTCATATACAACCTGATTAACTGTCCTTCCTCGTACTTGGAGGGCTCTGGTAGAGCTAGCTTCATGTCCTTTTGTCCAACAGTTGTTGGTAGTTATGTCTCCATGCTGTTTTCATTTCCTCTTTGAGGCTCACTCACACATCCCATCCTCCAACCTGGCTTCACCATCCCCATGGGAAAGGTTCTCACATGCTTCTCATAACTTTGACACACACACTGACTTAAGCATTAATGACGAAACACTATGGCTCTTTTTCTAAGTTCTTTCTCCCCTGTACTGTGAGTTCCACGAGGGTTCAAACTGTACTCCCTGGGCTAGCACTATGCCTGGCATATGAATTCATTAAATCATATGTGTACATCTCTTTACTTAGCTAACCCAGAGTCGGTGTCCACAAATATCTATTGACTTTGGCTATTCTCTGATACTGGATTTCACACAACTACCTTCCTCTGCCCAACGTCCTAACCACGGCCAGATTGCCCAAGCAGGAGGAGACAATTACTGCTGGAATCTGGCCCTGGGCCCTCATTTTTCTCCACTAAAGGAAACCAATCACTCCTTCTGAGCCCCTGGCAGGTGCTGAGTGTTGGTCTGGATTCCAGCAGTTCTAAATTCATTCCCCAATCCAGGGCAGCTCGGAATGTGTGAATTGGCCAGGTGTAGAACATACGTGTCAGATTTCCTGAAAAGGCAGCAGGTGTACAAGATACTTGAGAGACGCCACAGTGGATTTAGGTAAGTGGCTAAAAGCCTGTTATTTGTTCTCACAGAGTTACTTCCTTCTCGTGTGCAGCACATGTCAGAGAAGGAGTTTTATGCTTATTTATGTGATTATCTGATTGATATTTATAGTCCCCACAAGTGTCTTAGAAGAAATACAACCAGAATGCTCTTTAGAAGAGAAGATGGCTCCTTACTTTGGACACGTCATCAGGAAAGACCAATCTCTAGAAAAGGACATCATGTCTGATAAAGCAGGGGGTCAGCAAAAAGAGGCAAACCCTCAATGAGACGGATTGACACAGTAGGCGCAAAAATGGGCTCAAACACACCAACAATCATGAAGATGGTGCCGGTCTGAGCAATATCTTGTTTGATTCGAGGGCACTTAACAAAAACCACAGTCTCTAAGATCCTCTAAGACATGACTATTTGGTTTTCTCCAGCATGAAGTTCCTGCTGCCCAGTAAGTGCCAGGCACAGAAGAGGTGGCCAGTAAATATTTATTGAGCGAATGTACATCACCAATGCCTATCAGCGGTATTACGGTATTAATAGTACCTGTACATACTGATAACTTCCAGGTTCACACTTGTCCTTGTGGTGGAATAGCGATGAGATAGCCCCACCTTAGCACGTTTGCTCTATGCACAAGTGTGTTTAACGTTTATTTTAAAACTCAATGCTCAAAAATAAGTTGGGATGTTGTATTTTCTTTCTGGTTCTGCAGAGGCTTTATTTTCTGAGGTAAAGTCCATGAATTATAATAAAAATAATTAAAAGGATCTTCTTTACCCCAATATAATCTCTCTTAAAATACCCTTTTCCCTGATTATAGATACAATGATATTGTAAAAATCTGGAAAACACAGGAAAATTTAAAAAAAAAAAAAAGATTACTCACAAGCCTATGACTCAGAGATATCCATAGCTGACATTTTGGCGCTTTGGTGTGCATGCACACACACACACACACACACACATTACATGTGAGGTTTTCTATACTGCTTTTGTACCTAATATTACAAATGTGGAGATTTTCCCATATGGTTACCTGTTCTTTAATAACATTATTTTTAATAGAAGCATAATGTCCCATCACATGTAAATGTTGTTGTTGTGTGCTGTTGAGTCGATTTTCGACTCATGGCAACCCCATGTGACAGAGTAGAACCGTCCTGTAGGGTTTTCTTGACTGTAATCTTAATGGAAGCAAATCTCTAGGTCTTTTCTCCCATGGAGCCAGTGAGCTGCTTAGGTTTGAAACTTCTGGTTAGAGGTTAACCATTTAACCACCAGGGCTTCTTCCATATGTATATACTTCCATTTATTTAACAATACTCCAAGAAGGGAAGGAGGAGAGAGAGGGAGAAGGAGGTGAGAGGGGGAGAAAGCAAGGAAGGAATGGAGGGAGGGAAGGGGGGAAGGAAGAAAGGAAGGAGGGAGGGAGGAAGGAAGGAAAGAAGAGAGGGAGAGAAGGAAGGAGGGAAGGAAGAAAAAGAAGGACAAAGGAAGGGAGGGAGAGAGGAAGGAAAGAAGCAAAGAAGGAAGGAAGGAAAGGAGAGAGGGAGGGAGGAAGAAAGGAAGGAAGGGAAGCAGTGCAAATTGTGTGCCGTTGGGGAGAGAGCATTTGAACAGAAGGATTGTGTGCTCAAGTTGGTTGGTAAGTGATTTTTAAAATATTTTATTTTGTTGTTGCTGCTGAGAATATACACAGCCAAACATATACCAAGTCAACAATTTCTACATGTACAGTTCAGTGACATTGATTATAGTCTTTGAGTTGTGCTTCATCTCACCCTCCTTCTCTGAGTTATTCCTCCCCCATCAACATAAACTCACTGTCCCCTAAGGTTCCTGTCTAACCTTTCGACTTGCTGTTGTCAATTTGATCCCATATAGATAGAACTTGAAGGAGTATGATGCTCAAGGCAGACATTATTAACTAGTTAAGCTAAACTATTGGCAAGTGATTTTGAGTTACCACTCTATAGAAACTGTTACATTGTATTATGAGAGCGGCTCATGGTTTTTGTAAGAAACACGTGTAAGTTTTCTAATCAAGGGTCCTGTACTTAAAGAAGTGATAATGAAGAGACGAGCTAATGAGTGCGCATTTGTGCCTTTCAGGCTAAAATAAACATTTCTAGTAGGCATGTATAATGCTTCCTGGTATCTTGTTTTAACCAGGGCAGCGAACCTGTTCATTCCCTGCTGAGAAGATGCATTTCCACCCCAGGTACACTGAATCAGAATCTACAGTTTAACAAGATCCCCACGTGATTCTTACACGTGTAACTTTCTGGGAACTTGTTAGAAATGCAAATTCTTTGCAGGGGCTCAAACCTGAATGAACCGGTTTGAAGCCCTGGCTTTAGCAGACTTTTTCAATTAAACTGCTGGCAGCTGTTCCTGATGCTGTTGGATGAGAGAACTTCTACTGTAAAACGCCTCCTTCTCCGAGCTTTGGGGAGAATTAAGTAAGAAAGTGTACGAGAAGCACTTAGGCTAGCACCTGGCAGACACCTGGCACTTAAGAACAGCCGTGATGACGATGGTGCCATTATTCCACAGCCTCCTCTGTGTTTACAGCGGGCTCCTTCGAGACCTTTCGGAAAGGGATGCACCTTCCCTGGCGGTAAGCTCAGAGTGTCAGCCTGCTGCCTCCTCTGTGAGGAAGTAAAGGTCAGTGTCTAGGTTTCAGACCTGCCACTCACCCATCGATTTTCCTCCCTCATAGTGGGTTCAGTTGGGTTTCCTGCACACTCTGCTCACAATAACGCATGCTCATGATAAACCCAAATGCCCAACACCAAATAAAAAGGGAAACCAGTAGGAAAAGAGGAGAAAAAGGCACTCAGGTGGACAGAAGTAAGTGCTCACTTGTGTGACAGACATTGTGAGTTTTCAGGGAACGGGCTGGGATGTTCTCCCCACCCCATGGGATTTGACTTTTGTGTATTTTCTTCTTAGACATAAACAAACCAGAGCCTTGTCTTTCCCTGGGAGCCTTTATGTCACAAATGCTCTGTGAGGTCCCTGCTGGGGACCTGCAGCGGGGATAGATGGGGCAGGGCTTGGCACATCGAGAGCTCTGTAAGCACCCTGCTCTATGTCACATAAACTCACCCCAACCATCAATCTCTGCAAGCTCATCTTGGTCACACTTGGCC
>NW_004443944.1:3133127-3134118 GCF_000243295.1 Trichechus manatus latirostris
AGGCACTGATTTCTTCTGTTTTTAACAAGCGTCACAATACTCCTTTCAATATTTCACTTTCAAGCTTTCCTAGAATTAATTTGAAAAAAAAATCATCTCATAACAATATTGCAGAAAACCCAAAGTGTTTCATTTCATGGTTAATTTATTTTGTAATTATAGATCTGTTGGTAAACAGTACAATAATATTTTTTTTATTTTGCCTATTTATGCTGTTTATGCTCTAAATGTTTTCACTATGGTGTGATAGCTCTTCGTGAAAGAAGCTTCCTTAACCACATTAATTCAAATAAAATTATCTGTGCTTCACATATACACACATAGAATGTTTATGCACAATCTGAACTCCTAGGAAGGCTTTTTTTTCTAAAGAGAGAAGAAAATGCATATAATCCATTTTTAATTGTTAATTAAAATTATAACTGAGAAAGCAATATTAAATATTCTATTCCCATTTTTTAAAAAATTGCATTAGCACCAATATTTTCATTTCCAATTTCAGGATTTACGGGCATGTATATTTAAAAAGATAAATAGTGATCAAAATTTTATCATGGTAGTGTAATGTTTACACTTTTTTTATAATGATGGGCTTGATTTCAGAGATGACAGAACACAGACACACACAGACACACACAGACACACACAGACACACAGACACACACACACACACACACAAGAAAAAGTGAATGTATCTCCCAACGTGTTCGTACCACTTGTCTCTGGGCGTCAGGAGTTCAGGTGTATGTGTGTGTGCGAACATGTTTCTTACACAGTGAGTGTGCACACTGTTTTGTAGCCTATTTTATGTCCCGAGTGATATGCAGTGAAACTGTAATATTGTTCTTTGATTTTCGGCCGGTTGTCTACTTGTCCATCCAACGAATGGAACATAGTTCACTGAACCAGGCATTACTGTTGGGCACTTTTTGTTGACAGTTTTTATTCTGCTGCAAATTGTGAATGCATGCTTTTCCCATCTGCAATCATC
>NW_004443944.1:3134218-3135753 GCF_000243295.1 Trichechus manatus latirostris
CAGGAGGGATCAGTTGTTGGAGGAGGATACGGTGTTTGGTGAAGCAGAGGGCCAGCGAGGGCGAGCGGGATGCTTGGTGAGATGAGTTGGCACAGTAGCAGTAATGATGGACTCGAAAGTGCTGCCGATTGTGAGGATGACTCGTGAGGCTGACCTGGGACCAGGAAATGTTTCATTCGTTTGTACTTAAGATCACATGACTCAGGGTTGATGTGATAGCAGCTATCAATTGATCTAATTTCTGAAGGCATGTCCCTTAATATGAAAATTTCAGTTATTTACAGTTTTTACTTTTTGAGACAATGTTGCAGTGGTAGTTTTTTGTATAGCTCCTTTTTTGCTCTGTTTAATTGTTTTTTGTGAATGACAGCCTAGGAGTGGACGTTCTGGGCCACAGGGTCTGATAATCACAGGCGTCCTTGATTTAGTCCTTGCTTTCCGAAGAACTCCTTCCCTGCTTACAACGAAGGTGTGAAAGCTTTTTGCTGGAGCTGTGACAGCATTGGAGGGTGCCACTTTGTTCTTTATCAATATGATTTATTTTTAAACTTGTTGTTAGATGCCATCGAGCCAATTTTCAACTCATAGCAACCCTATAGGACAGAGTAGACCTACCCCATAAAGTTTCTTAGGCTGTAATCTTTATGGGCGCACATCACCAGCTCTTTCTTCTATGGAGCCGCTGCGCTGGGTGGGTTTGAACCGCCAACCTTTCCATCAGCACTGGAGCGCTTAACCATTGTACAACCAGGACTCCTCAGTTTTTAAATGAATGGTTTAAATTCAGTTATTTTGATTTAAAATGATTCCAACACAGAGTCTGTCATCAAAGCTTTCAGGTGACAGTGAGCTGTGTGACCTGGCCCTAGACTCTGGTCTCTCAGGTGGAGAATGAAGGAATATTTGGGATGATCATTAAGATTCCTCGCAGACTGAAGATTCTACCTATGAATATTATTATTATTACTAGTTTAAGGAGTCCTGGTGGTGCAGTGGTTAAAGTGCTTGCTGCTAACCGAAAGGTTGGTGGTTCAAACCCACCAGCCACCGCGAAGGAGAAAGATGTGGCGATCTGCTTCTGTAAAGATTACCGAAAATCTAGAAAACCCTTTGGGGCAGCTCTACTCTCACTATGAGTTGGAATTAACACGACATTGATGAAGGCAAAGGCTATGTTGAAAAATGAGTCAATCTAAGGTTGACACGAACACAAATTTTCAGTAACTAAGACTGCCTGTGGCATAACAGCATGGGGAAAATGGGGAGGGAGCACACGTTTGGGGAGACTCTGACTTGCAGGGCTGTGAGGTCACCTGGGATTTATTGTCACCTGCTCCCACCACCCTGGCCCTGGGGACCAGCGCATGGTGATGAACTCTAATCAGTGGGTTAGATCTTAAACAGCAGCCACTATGAAGGACCAGGTTAAGATCCTCCAAGTGACTTTTCTGTCTTTGACCCTGACCTCTGAGTGGCCAATCCTCCATCTTCCTTTCTTCATTCTTGCTGGGGAGCGTTCTTCCGCCCCGTCCCAG
>NW_004443944.1:3137062-3138577 GCF_000243295.1 Trichechus manatus latirostris
TTTTGCCCTCAGGCAAAACTTGTGATGTGGTTTGTTGGAAATGTAAGCAAGATGCAGTGAAGTTGTTTCACCTGGAAAATCACAGTGGCGAGTGTACCGCATTTCCCAGCTCTTTGCCCAGCTGGGGTTTACAAGCCTCCATCTTCCAGGGCAAGGCAGACCCCAGGTCCAGCTCCCCTCCCACCCAGGTACCCCTTCTCTGGGCTGGTAGGAAGTCACAGGGAACAGTGCCATCTGCTGGGTTCTAGCGGAATACCAGGTGGAGTGTGCCCTTCCACCCGGGAAACAATGTGGCTGCCTCTTCAGAACTCCTGGGACCACCTGGTGACAACTCAAGTCTGTGCCACAGGGCAGTGGGTGAGGGCAGGGCCACCCCGTGGAGCCATCACAAGTGCTCACAGCCTCAGAATCCCAAAAGCATGTTCCTTCGATTCTCAGGAAATCCAGAATTTCTGGAGCCATTGAGGCTGGATTAACCCCTGAAACTATTGCCCTGAGATCATCTTTAAACTTTCAACCTTAAGCCAAAATATCAGCTGAAGTCTTCTTTAAACCAAACAATAGTTTAGCTTACCTAGTAAAGAATGCCTGCCTTGAGCATTGCGCTCTTTAAAGAACTGTCTTTACGGGATCAAATTGACAACAGCAACTGTAAAGATTAGATAGGAAGCTTAGGGGGGCAGTGAGTTTATGTGAACGGGGGAGGAACAATTCAGAAAAGGAGGGTGAGAATGGTTGCACAACTCGAAGAATGTAATTAATGTCACTGAATTGTATGTGTAGAAGTTGTTGAGTTGACAGATGTTTTGCTGTGTGTGTTCTCAACAACAATAGTAAAAAAACAAGGAACATACATTTTTCATGAACATCTAAACTCTCCCTCCACCTGGTGAACACCTCTTTATGAAGCAAGAAGAAAGACGTGAGATTCTTTTAGAGCATAGGTTTCCATGAGGGAAGAGTTTTGCCCTTGCCTTGCAACAAGCCATATTCTTTACTGGCCATTCCTTTGCTGCACGTTTAATTGGTAATTTAATTTAGTGTGTAACCATTAAATCCTCAATGTTGTTGTTAGCTGCCATTGAGTCAGCTCCCAACTCACGGGGATCCCACGCACAATCAGATGGACACTTGTGATCCATAGGGCTTTCATGGGCTGATTTTCAGAAGTAGACTGCCAAGCCTTTCTTCCTAGTCTGTCTTCATTTGAAGCTCCGCTGAAACCTGTTCAACATCATAGTAACACACAAGCCTCCAGTGACAGATGCAAGGGTGGATTAACCAGTAAGCACCCTTTGCACCAGCTTATAGTAAGTAAGGTAGGTAGGGCTTAATGATGTTTACTTACTAATCCGTAGTGCACAATTTCACCTGAGTTTCGCTTACCAATTCATGAAGAGTTGCCTCTGAAACACAGGTGAAATTGTGTACTACAAATTAGTAAGTAAGCACAATTAAGCCCATGCTTACCTTGCTTATTGGGTAATCTTCCTGGCCAGATGGTGGTGGCTGCAC
>NW_004443944.1:3140038-3151960 GCF_000243295.1 Trichechus manatus latirostris
TTTTTGCAATAACGACCACTGTCAAGTATTGGCTGCCCACTGTATGCTGGGCACTGTGCTCAGCATTTTATTTCTAAATGTCTCAGCAACCCTACAAAGCAGGGTTTGCTTAACTAAAACTTAAGTCCTAGGCTGCTACGCTGTGTTCCGGTGAGCTGTTTGTTCTTACTGTTCCCTGTGGCATCACTGAGGCAGCACAGCACCTAAGAGCATGGGTTTCAGTTAACGTGGGTTTTGGCTCCAGAACTATCTTGAGTTTAATTTCCTCATCTGTTCACTGAGGACAATAATACCCAATACTCAGAGTTACTGAAAGATTGAAATAATTTTATGTATAGAGAGCCTTGGGCGAGCCTTTGTGCTCAACGGATACTAGTGCTCAGGGTCGTATTGCTCCCATTTCATGATGAAAACGTCCTTAGCTTAGAAAGGGGAAGCAACCTCTCCAAGGTCACGTGACTAATTAGTAGGAGGGCTGGATGTTGAGCCCCGGTTAGTCTGACTCTAACCTTATGCTCTTTCAAGACCACTACACCATCTGCCATGCCACATAGCTCCTCCTGATGGTCCAGGATGCTTCTCTGAGCCCTGGACCTGCACTTCCACCTCACCTACGTGCCACATCCCTAAATTCAGTTGCCCTCTATATACCAATGACTCCTCAATTTTTATCCCCAGCCCATTGTATTTATTGGCTTGTAAGACTACAGATCAATTACTAGAAAAGGACATCATCATTGGCAAGTGGAGGATTGACGAAGTTGAGGGAGATGCTTGGTGAGATGGTGTTATGGATTGAATTGTGTCCCCCCAAAAATGTGTGTCGACTTGGCTAGGCCATGATTTCTAGTATTGTGTAGTTGTCCTCCATTTTGTGATCTGATGTAATTATCCTGCGTGTTGTAAGTCCTAACTTCTATGATGTTAATGAGGCAGGATTAGCGACAATGATGTTAATGAGGTGGGACACAATCTACAGGATTAGATTGTATCTTGAGTCAATCTCATTTGAGATATAAAAGAGAGAAGCTAGTAGAGAGGAGAGGGTCCTCATATCACCAAGAAATTAGTGCCAAGAGTGGAGTGTGTCCTTTGGACCCAGGGTCCCTGCACTGAGAAGCTCCTAGACCAGGGGAAGATTGATGCCAAAGACCTTCCCCAGAACTGACAGAGAGAAAAAGCCTTCCCTTGGAGCTGGCACCTTGAATTCAAACTTATAGCCTCCTAAACTATGAGAGAATACGTTTCTGTTTGTTTAAGCCACCCACTTGAAGTATTTCTGCTGTAGCAGCACTGGATAACTAAAATAGATGAATTGACACAGTGGCCGAAAGAATGGACTTAAACATAGCAATGATTATGAAGATGGCGCAGGACCAGGCAATGTTTCGTTTTATTACATATGAGGTCGCTAAAAGTTGGAGCTGACTCGACAGGAACTAACAAAAATAAAATTAAAAGTACCTCAAGCTCAACCTGTACCGAACATATTTAAGGTCTTTCACCCCCCAGTCTGTTCCTTCCCCCTACCATCTGAGACTCCTTTTCCTAGTGCCCGATATTCCTGTGCACTTAGTTATTCAAAGCAGAAATTCAGAGTCATCTAGATTCTAGAATAGCATCTGACACTTAGTGAGTGCTCAAGAAATATTAGTCATTTATGATGATGATGATGATGAGTTTATTATCCTTGTCATCCCTGCCTAAATACCTCTGAATGTGCCATTTTCCTATACTCCCTCACTATACCACCACCCCAGTACAACCTACCAACATCCTAACATCCTTTATCCCCATGGGCCTCTGACATGCGTTTCATGCATTTTCTCTCATTCCCCAAAGTCTTTTCTTCATATTTCATCCAGAAGCATCCTTTTGAAATAAAAACATGACCATGTCAGCGGTGCTACTCTCTTCCGTGGACCTCGCTGACCTCAGCATAAACACCCAAAGTCCTGCTACGGTCTCGCGGTCCGGGCGTCTCTGGTTCTGGTCAGGTTCATCACCCTACATCTCCCAACATGCTCTCCAAAGGTCTCTCTTCTCCCAACTTATTTCAGTTCCTCCAAAGGCTTTTGCCTACTTACACTTCAGACCACCTGGGTGCCATCCTAAGGATTTTTTAATGTTTTGGGAAGCCACTAAGGGGATTTATAGGGCAATGAATTTATCATATTGGTATTTATGAAAGATGACTCTGGATAGAAGAGGAAAGACATTTACCTAGCATGTTCTTTTTTCCTGTGACCTGTCCTTTCCACCCCCATACTTCGTCTCTCTGGAGCTCATAGTGTTGGGGACAACCCAGAAGGCTGCAGTGTTGATTCTCAGGGTTGCACCCTAAGTATGAGAGGATGTGTCAAGCTGCAGACTCTGCAACAGAGAGATGATAAATTCATGTTTGCACTTACTCTCTAAGCTGGGAAGCGCCCAGGTAAACAATGAGTCATGAAATCACGAGATAAACTCTATACTCATGACATGAAGAAGGGGCTTGGGAGCATTTTTAGTGTGGAGACTTAAAAGCTTCCAGGAAGTTGAATAAAAAAATATTCAAATGGTTTCACATGAGGACTTTGGAGGAATGCAAATGTCATGTGGAGCTCTTAGCTGCAGCTTCAACTGTCCCCTGGGGTGCCCTGTTTGTGAAGGACTATGCTTCTCTAAGGAGCCCTGGTGGTGCAGTGGTTAGGAGCTCAGTTGCTAACCAAAATGCCGGCAGTTCGAATCCACCAGCCACTGCTTGGAAACCCTATGGGGCAGTTCTACTCTGTCCTATAGGGTTGCTATAAGTTGGAATCAACTCAACGGCAGTGGGGAATATTTCTCTAAATATCTGTGGGCTCTCTTTTGGTGAGAAAACAGCTTTCGTTCTTTGTTATATAACCACTCTCCCTTCAGTTGATGACCTGTAGTTTATCTAGCTTTTTAGAGTGAAATCGTTCTTGGTGAATTTTATGTCATTTTGAATATGAGTTTGGGCCAACTATAGAATTTTAGCAGAAGTCCAATCAAGTATTTATGCCCTTTTAGATTTTTGCAAGTATATTTCACTGCAACTGGAGAAGGCAGAGGTCAATGAGGATTAAGTTATTCATTCTGTCCAGCAGACCTGCCCTAAGCCCATGTAACCCACTGGGCATCACACAGGTATGGGTGGCAGAGTCTTGGACAGGCAGACACTGCGCCTGACCTCATGGAGTTCCCACCTGAAGGAGGGAATAAGTACTTATCATCTCTGGAAATATGTCAAGAAGGGGGTGTAGAGAACTTGCATCAGAGAAGGCTGCCTCCCCGAGAGGTGAGGGTTAAGCTGGGATCTCATGGGTGAGTAGGACCGAATCAGTGGAAGAGTGAGGGGAAGAACATTCCAGGCAGAAGGGCCCCTGAGTCCATGGTCTGTTGAAGAACTGCAAGAAGAGTGGTGTGTCCATGAGGGAGAGTGTGAGACGGGTCCAACAGGTGAGAGGACAGGTGGGGCAGGCCGCCATCTTAGGATTTTCAACATTTTGGGAAGCCACTAAGGGGATGCATAGGGCAATGGCTCTATCATACTGGCATTTATGAAAGCTGATTGTGGCCGGTGGGGGAAGAGTGAGTGGGTTGGAGGATCCAAGCGCGGTGCACAGAGCTCAATGGGGCTCCAATGCAAGGGTTCAGGTGGAGGGCGAGGGCGGTGGTGATGAGGGAGGGGAGTACTGGCATGACATGTTGGGGGCGGAGGGTGACAGGATGCAGAAAAAGGACGGCCCAAGAGGTTCTCAGTAGAAAAAGTATCTGAGGTTCTCAATCCTCACTAAGTGATGTGGTGGGGAGGGGGCCTGAATGATGAGAGAAAGCTATTTGTTATGTTTACAGGTGAGTGTTGAAAATCATATTATGACAATGGTAAAAGCATTTTGTAAAAACATTGCCAGCGTAGAAATTGCTGACGTGATGTGTTTTTTTTAATGCATATTTTTACCACAATCAAAATAAGTAAAAATTTATAAAAAGAAAGTATTGCTAGCAGGGAAGCTGATGCGGAAGCTGACATGGCCTCCTCCTTGTAATATTTACCCAGGACTTCGAAAGGGACCAGAGCCCTGGTGGTGCAGCGGTTAAGAGCTCGGCTGCTAACCAAATGGCCAACAGTTTGAATCCACCAGCCGCTCCTTGGAAATCCTATGGGGCAGTTCGACCCGGTCCTACAGGGTCGCTATGAGTTGGAATTGACTTGACGGCAACAGGTCTAAATGCATCAAAACCGAAAAATCAAACCCATTGCCGTCGAGTCAATTCCGACTCATAGCGACCTTACAGGACAGAGTAGAACTACCCCATAGAGTTTCTAAGCAGCGGCTGGTGGATTCAAACTGCTGACCTTCTGGTTAGCAGCTGAGCTCTTAACCGCTGCACCTCCAGGGCTCCCTAAAGGGATCAGGACAAGGTATTTCACTATTTTACTGGGCGCAGAAGCTGAGTCCCTGCGCTGTGTACACGTGCAAGTCATGGTCTGCTGTCTACGCAGGACCCACTCACGAAGCCCACAGAGGAAAAGGACAGGGCCTCTGAGCGATGCCTCAAGGTCTGCCTGAAGCTTTAGGACGGGCAGGCCTGTGCAGACGAGCCGGCAGAGGGGCCCTGGGTGGGATTTCAATCTTTTTCCTTGAGAATTTGCCTTTACAAGAATCAAAAATCCAGAGTACCCAGGAAAGAGCTTGCGTGTTCTCTGGAGAGGAAGAGAAGAGAGTCCACCCTGACCTCCACGTCGTTGTTGCTGTGAGCTGCCCTCCAGTGGGCTCCAGCTCATGGCGACCTTACACACAACAGAACGAAACGTTGCCCATCCTGGGCCGTCCTCACCATCGCTGGTCTGTTTGAGCGCAGTGACCCTTAGAGACTAAATCTTGGAGATCTAGAGATCTGTCATCGTGGATGGGTTTTCTCTGGTTTGAAGTAAAGGAAAAACTTGCTGAATTTGGGTTCCCAAAGGAGCTTCATGCTATTCAATCCACACCAAAAATGCCTGCTCTGTATGAAGGGGTGTTGAATTTTGCTAAGGACAAGAATTCACCCAGAAAGCCATTCTGGCTGGGGTGGGGCTCGAGTCCTCACTTTATTTATTTATTTTTTAAAGAAACGGTAAAAACAACTGGTCTCCATACATCTCTGAATTTAACAAGAAGTATTATTAATAAACAGTTATTACAATTGGGTCATCTTAGAAACCCTTTAAACATAGTCTTAATCCCCAATACCCAAAAATTCTTTAAGGATTGTGACTTTAAAGCTATATATTTCCTCCCTCTAAACTCTGATAAATGAGATTTGGGACTGGATAGGTAAATAAAACTGGGTGGAAGATATGAGCTGGCAATATATAATTCATTATGGGCGCCACCAATATGCATGCTGAGAGAAGACAAATTATTGGCCTCTCCTGCTGGGGCCATGCAAGAATGATCAATATTTCATTATATGGTGCTCTTCAGACATTTAAATAGCTCATATGTCCTATTTATGCCAGTTCAAATGAATTCAACCTATCAGGGCCAAATGCATTTTTAATGTTCCTCGTTACCTTGCAGAGGAGTGGCGGCCAGGGGCCCATCTCCCTCTCAGCCGGATCCTTCATTCCATTATACGCTGTGCATATGCTGTTTGTGTGCGAGTGGCCTTCCCTTATTGAAAACAGAACTTGTGTGTGTTAAAAAGTAAACACATAAAAAGCGGATCTTGTGTCGAGGTCTCGCTTTAAGCTAGAAAGCCTGTTTCCTGGTGAAATCCATCCTCCCGAAGGAGAACGGGCTCTATCACATAGAAAATGCCACAAAGGCACTGATCGTGGCCACTAACAGGCGCTGAGCAGTTACTGTGTACCAAGAGCTGGGCTGGTCTTAACCCTGCAGCAATCCTTCCACCAATTAGGAATATGATCCTATGTTTTCCAAAAAGGAAACTGAGGCTGAAGAAGGAAACAGAATGTGCCCACACTCCCCTCCCTCGGTGCAGATGGAGGAAACAAATGCAATCTTTCTGACCCAAGGGTGCACTGGGTCGCCATTAATAATTTTAATAAAATTCAAATTTAATAATTTTAATAAAATTTTTATTTAAAATTTAATAATTTTATTAATTAATAATCTTTGAATAAATCTCATTTGTGAAGTTCTTGTAATTCTTGATTAATTCCTACCAGGAATTGCAGATCCTAAAGAACAGCACCCCTGGGTGGTGCAAATCATTAAGTGCTCAGCTGCTAACCGAAAGGTTGGTGATTTGAGTCCACCCAAAGGGGCCTCAGAAGAAAGGCCTGGCAATCTATGTCTGGAAAATCAGCCATTGAAATCCCCATGGAGCACAGTTCTAGTCTGACGCACGCGGGGTCACCAAGATTTTAACTCATTATTGCCACCACCAAATACCAATGCCAAGAGAAAACAAATTATTGGAATTGATCAGTGACAACTGGTCTGGTTTTGGAGTCCCTGTGTGGTGCAAATGGTTAACAGGCTGCGCAGCTAACTGAAACGTTGGAGGTTCAAGTCCACCCAGAGTCACCACGGAAGAAACCCTACAGAGCACTGTTCTACTCTGACACGCATGGGGTCACTATGGTTTAGAGGACTAGCATCTGCAGAGAGAATTCCAAAAAAGAGTGTTAATGGGAATGATCCAAAGAAGGGGAAGATGTGGGTCAGCATGCAGGGATTCCTCCTTAGTCCAACCTTTATTTTAGCGCAAAGCTGCTGGGCCCATGTTCCTAGCTGGAGCGGGCAGCGGGGCACTTTAGAGTCTTGCCCCACCCAGCAAACACTCTTTCCTGCTCTGGCATATTAACCCGGCTCGCTCATGTCAGCTCTGGTGTTTCCCGTCTGACAGAGTGGATGCCATCACCTTACTTTCCACACTCACGTTTCCCAGATGGTGCGCTCTGTAAACAAATACTGAAGATTTCAGAACTTTGTGCACAGATTGCAGGAACATAGTTATTATTTCCCACCAGTAATGGAGAAGGGACCCACGCATAGAGGTGGGAAATGTAGGAAGGCGGCTGTCTTGCACAGAAATCGTTTCACCTTCCTTGGAGCTAAAAATATGGCCCTGCTGTTTTACCTATTCATACCTGAGGGAGATTTCGTTCCCCACTAACTGTGGGACATGAAGGCTTTGCATCTTGCTTTATTGTTGTAGGTGTATCCTTATTTACTTTGAAGGCTGATTATACTTTGTCAATACAAAGAGACTATTGGGTAGATAAAACTTAAAATCATTGCATATCGCGTGCAAAGTAAAACTCAGATGACTCACCTTTTCAGCAGATGCAGTTATTTTGAAGCCCAAGGCGCAACGGTATTTCTTTAGCATGTAAATCAAAATGTGATGGTGAATGTGTCACCTTTAATAGAGCATTCACTGAGATCTTGAGACGGGCAACACCTGCACCCACCTGCATGCACAAATCCTGGTTCTATTCAGCAGAAACTGTGATCGTCAGGGACCACACTAAACTTAAGGTGACCGTGTGTCTGCACGATGAAGTTGTAAGAGACTGTTTGTTACAGGTTCAACAAAAGGGGCTGTGAGAGGCAGTGGTGGTTCTGTGGTAGAACCCTCACCTTCCATGCAGGAGACCCGGGCTCAATTCCCAGCCAGTGCCCCTCGTGCACAGTCTCCCCCCTTCCCTCAGTGGAGGCTGCTGTGTTTCTAGGATGCTGAACAGGTTTTAGCAGAGTTTCCAGACTAAGACAGATTAGGAAGAAAGGACTGGCGATCTACTTCTGAAAATCAGCCATTGAAAACCCTCTGGATCACAACAGCCCCATCTGCAAGCAATCACGGGGATGGTGCAGGACTGGGCAGCTTTTTGCTCCTTTGTGCATGTTCATGGAGTCTCCATGAGTCGGGGCCCAACTCAACAGCAGCTAACAACAACGACAGCAATCAAAAGGCAGGGCTAGTCCATACAATGCAGGAAAGTATAGCCCTCCTCCTACCCAGGCTGTAGGCAGGACCAGACATCACACTAAGCTGAGATACGCCGGCTCTGTAGAAACTGTTTGGTGTTTTAAGACATGCCATAATTAAGGGGGATAGCTTTTTGGGCTAGGTTTAATGCTGACTCTTTTAATAGAAATGGAAGGAAGGTTTCAGAACCTAAGAGGAATCAAAGATTTTATCCGCCCTTAATTTCCCATCCAAGACCACGTTAACCAGCATTCAGTATCGCCACCACTTCTTCTTGGCTGTCTGCTGAAGTGGGCTTCAGAGCCAGGCTGGCTGCTCAGTTCTGGGCCAGACATGGAGACTCTACCCACTGCTCCAAGCCCAGCGCCAGAGGATGGCCAGTGACAGCAGGCAGGGAGGAGGGCTGTAAGCACTGTTGTCACCTTGTAAGAACGGAAGTGGTCCAGCCAGCAGTGATGCATCCGAAACTAATGCCAGCCAAAACAAAACCAAAAAACCCAGCAATAATAGTAAAGAGAGGAGTGAGGGGGCTGCACTGAGCCAGGATCTAGGACCTCTCCATCTCCCAGGCTCCTCCCCATCCCTCTGACTCTGCTCACCTGTATTGGCTGATGTCCTTCTGCAGCCAGCTCCAGGCTTACATTGTCCATCTGTTCGGATTCTGGAAGACGGGGGCCTTCTCTTTCCCAGATGACAGGTAAAATTTTAAAGCAATTGATAATTTGATGACATTGTGTCAAATACCTGCCCCAGTGTCTCTTGCTGCTGTTGTTAGCTGTCATGGACTCATGGCAACCCCAAGCACTACCGGATCTGACCATTGAGCTCCACTGTGTTTCCATTGGCCAGTTTTTTGGAAGTAGATCGCCACGCCTTTCTTCCTAGGAGGCGAGTCATCCCATGGGCCAACCCAGAACATGAACATCCACTGGAGGCTGGGGTGGTGGTTCAGAACCCTGATCACTAGCCCACCGGGACCATGTAGGGTTGGGTGCTTGTTTCAGAACCAAAAGCCTGTGTATTTACCAGATAAAGAGAGGCAGCCTGGGGGACTGTCTAAGATCAATGCCCCATCACCTAACAGATGGGAAAGCAGGCTTAGAAAGGGTGCCCTGCCCACGTTCACAGATTTTCACACATTTTGGAGGTGGCACTTGGACCTAGACCTGTCAGAGCCCAAAGACCATGCCCATCCCTGCAACCTACTTCTCAAGGGGGACTGTGTTTATTCCATTTGGCTGAGACTGAAATAAGGCTGAGGTGCAGAGGGGTAGTGATCCTCAGCACAGCGCCAACACTGGAAGGACCTTCAGCTTCTTATTGTGAGGGGGTGACTGGAGCCTGGACCCAGTGAGGGCCTTGCCTTTGAATCACAGCCCCTGCTCATTCCCTGAACTCATGAAAATGGGCAGGAATAAATAACTGTTTATCCATCTTGCCAGTGAGTGTGTTCCCCATCGCTCCCCATCTTTGTCTGTATCAGTTGGGGTTGTTACTCAGCTGTAAACATTGGGCTCCATTTATACTCCAAGTCATCCAAGTGTCTGCTTGCTCATGTGCATTGAAGAGACATTTTTCTTCCAGAATGGGGATATTCCTATCTGTTTCCTTTTGGCCAAATATCTGATATTTTGCCACAGGAAATGATGATCGCAATACTGTTGTTCAAATCTGAAAGTAAAAACTCTTTAATGCCCTGATGACTGGATAATCACAGAGCTGGAGGAAACGGAGGGGTTCCCAGGCCACTTCGAGAAGTCAAGTCATTTCTCAAGATTCTAAGTGAATTGCTGTCTAAGTCACAAATGTAACAAACAGCCTGTGCGCATGCAGGGGAAGTCCTGGAGACAGATGCCGGACAGAGCAACTGAGTGCACAAGAAGGAGCCGTGGACGGAATCCTGCACAGTCAGCTGCTGCTTCTCCTCAACCAATAAAATGGAGAGAATGGAAAGACTACCCTCAAAGGTGAAAATAAGATAGAGGGGGGAGAAAGTAGTCACTGGAAAATAAGCATTTTTTAAAAAAGAAATTCATTTCGTCTTTAAGAGGAAAGCACGTTCCCCATATGCAGCATATTGCATGTTTGCTCCTTCATGTTCCCACATACAGCGTGTTGCATGTTTTCTCATCCATGTTCCCCATATATAGCGTGTTGCATGTTTACTCATCCATGTTCCCCACATACAGCGTGTCGCATGTTTACTCATTCATGTTCCCCACATACAGCGTGTTGCATGTTTACTCATCCATGTTCCCCATATATAGCATGTTACATGTTTACTCATTCATGTTCCCCACATACAGCGTGTTACATGTTTACTCATCCATGTTCCCCACATACAGCGTGTTGCATGTTTGCTCATCCATGTTCCCACATACAGCGTGTTGCATGTTTGCTCATCCATGTTCCCACATACAGCGTGTTGCATGTTTACTCATCCATGTTCCCCACATACAGCGTGTTACATGTTTACTCATCCATGTTCCCACATACAGCATGTTACATGTTTACTCATCCATGTTCCCCATATACAGTGTGTTGCCTGTTTACTCATTTGTGTTCCCCACATACAGCATGTTGCATGTTTGCTCATTAATTCAGAAATCCACACCATTACAAAGCAGAGACAACCAGGGGAATAAAATCAAGATGGAAGCCAAGGAAAGGCGTGTTTCCTCACGTCTCACATCTTTTTCCTCCTAGTTCTTCTCCCCAGTCTACATTTCTTTTTTGTTGTCTTCTTTGTTTCTTTTTGAACGTAGGGCCTTTGAAAAGGCATACAGAGAACATACCGGCCAGGTAACGCCGGCTTAGGAAATTCCCTTTCCTAACTGTCTTCTCTGCTGATTTATTTCACTGAATACTAACTTTCTGTGTTATGAATGATTTATTGACAATTATATTTTCAGCTCAAGCTTCTAAACGGTTCAAATCTAATGTGACACTGGTGGGCAACTTGGGTTTGCAAACCAATGGAGGACCATTGGGTGAGCACTCAGCCTGATTCTCAGAAGCAAAACACAACAAGGAAGGTGACTCCAAATCTTAGCACTTGAAGGGGTCTGTAATCAGCTGCAGGAGCATGAAGTCACTGGGTACACAGAGTTGTCAGATACTACCTGGGCAAGTAACTGGAGGAGGAAGTTGTCCAGAGTGCCTGATTCGAGCATTTTATTTAGCTGTAGAGCCACGCTTCTATTCATTTTCTTTCTTTTATGGGTTGTTATGGGTTGAATTGTGCCCCCCAAAAATATATGTTGTAAATCCTAACTGTAAACTTGTGATTGGAGTCCCGGTTGCACAGTGGTTAAGAACTATGGCTGCTTGCCCATCAATGGACGAGTGGATAAACAAATGATCGTCTATCCACACAATGGAATACTATGCAATGATAAAGAACAATGATGAAGCCGTGAAACATCTTATAACATGGAGGAAGCTAGAGGTCATTATGATGAGTGAATTTAATCAGTCACAGAAGGACAAATACTGTATAAGACCACTATTATAATTTAAACACAGAAGAAAACATTCTTTGATGGTTATGAGGGTGGAGAGGGAGGATGAGGGTTATTTACTAACTAGATAGTAGATAAGAATTATCTTAGTGAAGGTAAGGACAGCACACACTACAGGGGAAGTCAGCATAACTGGACTAAACCAAAGCTAAGAAGTTTCCTGAATACAATCAAACACTTTGAGGGACAGAGTAGCAGGGGTAGGGGTCTGAGGACCATGCTTTCAGGGGACATGTAGGTCAACTGGCATAACAAAGCTTATTAAGAAAATGGTCTGCATCCTACTTTGGTGAGTGGCTTCTGGGGTCTTAAAAACTTGCAAGCGGCCATCTAAGATGCATCAGTTGGTTCCAACCACCTGGAGTAAAGGAGAATGAAGAACACCAAAGACACATGGGAAGTATTAGCCCAAGAGACAGAAAGGGCCACATAAACCAGAGACTTCATCAGC
>NW_004443944.1:3152534-3171766 GCF_000243295.1 Trichechus manatus latirostris
CTACTCTGTCCTATAGGGTCGCTATGAGTTGGAATCGACTTGATGGCAACACGTTTGGTTTGATTTGGTTTATACTTGTGATTATAACCCCATTTGGGAATGGGTTTTCTTTGTTATGTTAATGAGGAAGTATTAGTGTAGAGTGTGTCAAAAATCAATCTCTTTTGAGATAGAAAAGAGCAGATTAAATAAGCAAGCAAACAGAAATAGAGTGGCAGATATGTACCATAAGATTGCCAAGGAACCTAGGAATAGAAGCTAAAAGAGACAAGGACCTTCCTCCAGAGAGGACAGAGAGATAGAGCCTTCCCTTAGAGTCAACACCCTGAATTCAGACTTCCAGCCTCTTGATCTATGAGAAAATAAATTTCTGTTCATTAAATCCCCCACTGGTGGGATTTCTGTTACAACAGCGCTAGGTATCTCAGACATGGGTTATTTTTATAGTTTATAGTTGGGGTCCTTACAAACCAATTAGAAAATCGGCAAAAGGCATGAAGAGACATTTCACCCAAGAGGACATGCAGGCAGCCAAAAAGCACATGGAAAGATTTTAATAACATAGCCATTAGGAAAACACAAATTAAAAGCACAGTGAGACATCACCACCTATCAGAAAAGCTAAGTTAAAAAACAGGACAGCACGAAATGCTGGGAAGAACAGACAAGCTGAATCATTCAGGCATTGCTGGTGGGGATATGAAATGACACAGCCAAATTGGAAAACAGTTTGGCAGTTTCTTATAAAACTAAATGTGATTACCATACAGCTCAACAATTGCATGCTTAGGCATTCATCCCAGAGAAATGAAAATGTATGCTCACACACAACCCGTATACGGATGTTCATAGCAGCTTTATTCATAACAGCCCAAAACTGGAAACAACTCCTATGTCCTTTGCTAGGTGAATGATTAAACAAACCGTGTTACGTCCATACCATTGAATTCCATTCAGCAATAAAAACGAGCTATCCACTTAGTAACATAGATGAATCTAAGATAATTATGCTGAATGGAAAAAAAAAATGTCAATCCCCAAAGGTTGGGTACTGCATTATTCCACATATATAACCTTCTGGAAATGACACAGTTATAGTAATAGAGAACAGATTAGTGGTTGTCAGGGGTAAAGGAGGGGTTAGAGGTGGGCGGGAACTTGGTATGGCCAGAAAAGGGCAACATGAGAGATTCTGGTGGTAATGGCATGTTCTGTATCTTGACTGTATCAATGTCAATGTCCTAGCTGTGATATCGTATTATAGTTCTGCAAGAAGTTACCATTGGGGGAAACAGGGAAAATGGCACTTCTCTTTGTGTTATTTCTTGCAATTGCATGTAAATCTACAATTAAAAAACAACAACAACAAAGCCAAACCTGTTGCCCTCGAGTCGATTCTGACTCACAGTG
Source organism: Trichechus manatus latirostris (assembly GCF_000243295.1). Taxonomy (NCBI): domain Eukaryota; kingdom Metazoa; phylum Chordata; class Mammalia; order Sirenia; family Trichechidae; genus Trichechus; species Trichechus manatus. The sequence goes on from NW_004443944.1 coordinate 3,153,945, forward strand.
ACCTTATAGGACAGGGTAGAACTGTCCCATAGGGTTTCCAAGGCTGTAATCTTTACAGAAGCAGACTGCCACATCTTTTCCGTGGAATGGCTGATGGGCTGAAACCTCTGAGCGCTTAACTGCTGCACCATCAGGGCTTCTTTTTGAATCTATGATTATCTCAAAATAAAACATTTAATTAATTCACTCGCATAAAATGGACTTTTATGTAGCTGATGCAGACAGCACTTCTGAGCCCTGTTTAGATTGGATATAGGCATCATTTTCAGTAATGGAACCCAAGAGGAAATCAACTTCAGTTTTTTACATGTGACCAGTCATCATTTGAAACGTGCGCTACCTGCTAGGCTAAATCAGTCTGTCTTCAGTGAACTGCAGAATGAAAATCCTCTCTTTGAAATTGTTCTGGGACTTACGAAAGGAGAAGAAGATAAAGAAAACCTAAGAGGCAGAAAGAGCTGTTTACAGAATTCATATAAAGAGCGAGTAAGAATATCTGATGGGAAGAGCCCTTTTGCTCTTTGGGAAGGTGTTGACTCTGATGCGTTCGAAAGACACCAGCAAACCTAATTTCTCTTGCTTACACTGCGGAAGTTTGACTGAAAAAATAGTTCTTCATATCCCTTGGATCAAGTCTCTCATTTATTGTAAAAATAGTGGTGACTGTTCTGTGTCACATCTTCTCTATTTTATTAACTAAGACATTGTGGTGTTTGAATTAAATATTTTGGGGAAAAATTTAATTTTCTTTGATAAGTCAACAGATTGTTTTAATATCCATATCCACAACAACAACAGCAAACATTTATTGAGGACTAGTTCTATGCCTAAGGATCCCTGAAGATCTGATCCCGTAAAGGTTACAGTAAGGAAACCCTACGGGGCAGTTCTGCTCTGTCACATGGGGTCACTTGCTTTGAGTAGGAATTGATATGATGGTACCCAACAACAACAGTTTTATGCCGAAGGATTTTCTACAGACTTTTCCTAAGTTTGTTCATTGTACGAGCACGTCCTACATGATGGTATTTGTCCTCTTGGGGCTCACTGTCCTGTGGCTGCAGCCTACCTTATCCCACTTCTCTAACTACACTTGCAGGAGCTACTTTCATTATTTCTATTTTACAATTCACTGGTTATCAGCTGGGGGTGATTTTGCCCCCCGGGGACATTGGCGATATCTGAAGACATCTTTGATTGTCCCCAGCCAGGGTGCTACTGACATCCAGTGGGTAGAGCTAGGGAGGCTGCTAAATGCCCCCAAAGCACAGGATGCCCCATGTAGCACCATCCCTCTCCCAACGTCAACAGTTTCATGATTGGGATGCCCTGTTACAGTTGAGGAAAGAGCTGCTGAGAAGTCTAGTCATCAGCCAGCTGGGCAGTGTAGCAGGGCTTTGAACACAGATCTCTGACAGCAGGGCCTGACTCACTTTGTGGGTCCCACACAGGGGTGGAGTAACCAGTAAGCATGATACACACTACTTGCATTGAGCAAGGTACACACGGGCTTAATTGTGCTTACTTGCTAATCTGTGGTGAGCAATTTCTCTTGGGTTTCCTGACATCTTTGACGAGGTGGGGGACAGGTGGAATTGTGCACTGCAGGTTGGTGGGAGGGCACAATTGCACAGGTGCCTACTTCTTTGCTTTCTGGGTAATGCTGCCCTGGCCCCACAACATTAGCAACTTTGATGCCTCTGCATGAAAATCTTAAACAGGTGTCTACCTGGCTGGCAGCTGCTGGCCACCTGGCCACACCTGCGAAGTAGAGAGGCAGATCCAGTTGTTGATACCGTGTTTGCCACAGTATCGAGGGCTGTGGATTGCGTATATGAGGACACTTCTGTGTAATTACATGCTGTCTGCATTTTTCCAGGCTTTTCCCAACTTCCCTCATGGTTTTCAATGACTCCTGCTGGCCATTGGTCCATTGCTGTGACCTTAAAGACTGACCTTGGCTCTTTGGGGTGAACTCAAGAGACAGAAATGAGGGTTGACTTCATTCTGACTCCAGAAACGGGAGTGGATCGGCCACAATACATAGTATTTTCTCTCCGTCTCAATTCGACTCCATCACCTCATGGTTTTTTACTGGGTATGCACAGAAGGACGAGACTCGGAGTACAAATTTGAAAACTAATCTAATCATAAAAAACAAAGGTCACACCACCTCCCCTCAGAGTAAACAGCACTTTATTACTTTTGTCTGTGATTGCTGAGGAACCTGAAATTAGTTCAGAGGAAACGGAGACAGCTTCCCCGCTTCTTCTTCTCTTGCTTGAACAAATAGTAGCATTCTCAGAAGAGAACTTGTGCTACAGCGAATTATGTTATTTTCAATAAATTCCAACAGTGCTGCTATAGTAACTGTCTTAAGCATGATTAATGTAGGAAACATTAGGAAAGCATGTTATTATTATTCTAAATTAGGTTTTGCTTGAATTAATTTTTATGCATGATTACTAAGATGTAAAAGAGTTTCTGAATTGCTAATTGCAACATTCCTTCTTTGGAGATAAAAGGAGATTGGGAACACAAGGGCGCCTTGCTGACAAATGTGGAGTTTCACTCTTTGCCTAAGGGCCAACATATTATTTAGTCAGTAGCCTGCTAAGAAACTATAGCTCGACACCCATGGCGGCTTTAGTTAAAGATTTTCTTTTAGCATTACCCATCTGAATCTTCTTTGTGGAAAACGCACAATGGATATTAATACCATGTCATTTCCATGGTGTGGGGGGTGGGGTATGGAAGGAGGGAGGCAGCCCCTGCAGAGGCAACGGTACCATTTCCTTTCTCTTTCAAATCTCTTCTTTTGCCAGTGATGATGGGAATCAAGAAAATAACAATGTAAGAAGCATTCATTGAGTGCTCACGATGTGCTGGGCAGATACCAAGCGCTTTCCATTCATTCTTTTCACAAAGAGGTACTGAGTATCGACTGTGTGCCAGTGTGGTGAGTGCTACTGATTGACTGAGACACGTAAGACTAGCCCCCACCCTCATGGGTCTTACAGGCAATGGGTGGCTATGGGGAAAAGGGAATACACAAACATAGAATAAGAGTTTGCCAGGGTTATGGGTTCAATTGTGTCCTCCCAAAATATGTGTTGGTACCCTAGCCCTATATCTACCTGTGGATGTAATCCCATTTGGGAATAGGGTTTTCTCTGTTATGGCAATGGGGCCATATCTGTGTAGGGTGTGTCTTAAACCCATCACTTTTGAGTTATAAAAGGAGTAGGTTAGGCACAGAAGCAAGTAAGCACAAATAGGGGAAGGACCGATGCCACGTGGAGATGGCCAAGAAATGCTGAGAAGGGTGGTAGTGGTGCTGAGACAACGTTTTCCCCAGAGCAGACAGAGAAAGCCTTCCCCTGGAGTCTGCTCCCTGAATTCCGACTTCAGGCCTCCAGAACTGTGAGAAAATAAATTCTGTTCTTTAAAGCCACCCATGGTGGTATTTTTTTACAACAGCAATAAGAAACTAAGACAGCCATAAGTGATTAATTCAGTACTCTGCACACTTAAATATTTTGGAGAGCTTTCTTTTATTCTTAAGAATCTACTTGGTCAAGGAACTTGCTGACCTAGGACGTTGCCCCTGGACAGCTTGAAGCTAGAATGTGAACCTCCTAGAGCAGGGACCTCACCGTCTGCTGACTGCTGTGGGGTCCAGAACAGTGCCTGGCACATACAGAGTAATCATTATTTTCCGAGTTAATTAACATGACTGAATACGGAAGTAATGGTTTTTGCTATGGACGTGTTCATAAAGCTCCAATATGGCTCTACCTTCGGCCTTGTCACCTGCATGTGCACTGGCTTCCTGCCAAGAACAACACTGTTCCGGGGATGCTCCCTCTCACCTTCCCCACCCTTCAAACTGGATCACGTCCACACATCACCTCTTCAAGGTTCACCTCCCTGACCGCTGAACGGGGTTAAGCCCCTGTGAAGAATCTTCTTTTCCCACGATGCATTATTTTGCTGGCCACCCCTCACTACTATAAGTAGATAATTACTGTGTAATTATTTTTTCTCTCTCTTTTAATTTTTTAAATCATATTTTATTGTGTTTTTGGTGAAAGTTTACACAGCAAATTAGGTTCTCATTTAACAATTTCTATACATATTGTTCAATGACCTTGGTTACATGCTTCACAATGTATCAACATTCTCATTATTTCCATTCTGGTTGTTCCATTGGTGGCGCAGTGGTTAAGAGCTCTGCTGCTAACCAAAAGGTTGGCAGTTTGAATCCACCAGCCCCTCCTTGGAAACCCTATGGGGCAGTTCTACCCTGTCCTAGAGGGTCGCTATGAGTTGGAATCAACTTGACGGCAACAGGTTTGGTGTTTTTCTTTTTTTTTTTTTTTGGCTTTTGATACATATTGTTCAACAACCTTGGTTACCTGTTTCACTGTCAACGTTCTCACTATTTCCATTCTGGGTGTTCCCTTTCCGTTGATCTAGCTTCTCTGCCCCCCGCCCCCTTACCTTCTCATCTTTTCTTTAGGGTAAATGTTGACCGTTTGGTCTCATATAGATGATTTTTTTTAAGAGCTCAGTACTCACTGGAGGTATTGTTTATTTTATGATCCAATCTGTTGTTTAGCTGAAAGGTGACCTCCAGGAATAGTTTCAGTTTCAAGTTTAAAAGACATCTCAGGGTGATAGCCTCGGGATTCCTCTAGTCTCGACCAGTTCAGGAAGTCTGGCCTTTTCTTAAGAATTTGAATTTTGTTCGGTATTTGTTCTCGCATTCCATTTGGGACCATTTATTGTGTCCCTGGTCAGAATGGTTGGTAGTGGTAGCCAGCAACCATGGAGTTCTTCTGGTCTCGGAATAGATGAGGAAGTGTTTCGTGTAATTATTTTTAAACGTCTGTCTCTCCTGCTATGTCCATGAGCCCAGTTCTTCCTGTTGTCATTGAATCCCTTGTACCAGGCACCTAGCAGGTGCTTTATAAATATGTACTGCTGGATAAATGAACAGCTTGAATAAAGGCAAACATAGGTATTAGATAATTTTTCTTCTTTGAGTGGCTTAAGTAAAAGGCTTTAAGAGGGTCAAGAGCTGAGACTGGAGAGCAAAACTTGACGCTGTGGCTTTCAACTCACTGGCCAGTCATTGACCCTCATTAGTACATTCAAGGGGGGGCTTATTGGTCTGCTCCTCTGAGGTAACAAAGAAGAGCACTTTTCTCCCCAAAAGTTTTCCTACATTTAGAGGAGGAGGCCGGATGGATCACACTCTCAGATATCAGCATCTGTTCTCTTAAAAGGTGTCTAATATTTTTCACAATAAGCTTTATTTAAAATAAAACATTCAATTTGATAAACATAGGTTTAAAGTCTCAGAAAGAAGAAAGTGTCATATTTTTTTTTTTTTATAAACCAGTAATTTATTTTTAATATTTGCTGTCAGATGATGATTTGAAGTGTGTGTGTGTGTTTTGCATTTGTATTTTTCTAGGGTTCCAAGAAAATGTTTAACTTCATTAGTTATTCAGCTTTCAGAGCTAAGCCAGTTCCATGGATTTCCATGGATGGAGCTAGGGTACTTGGAGAATTTACAGGAAAAGGAGAGGCTTAAAACATCTGGTTTTAAAATTGGCTGAGGTCTGTTCTGTTTCTCAATCCTATCTTTCCAGTCTTAGCTTTAAACCGTTTGTGGGGAGGGCAGGCAGAGTCCTCTGTTCATTGTTGGCTTATTCGTCTCTGTTGGTTAATTGCTTTTTATTATCTATTGCATGAAAAATTATGTGCACCACCCACCACATTCTGCTTTTTATTAACATTTTATTTAGGAATATTTTTTATTGGATAGGTTTTATGAGTGTCTGTGTGTATGTGTGTGAGTAGCTATATCTAGCAGTTGTTGATGCATTGCCAGCACTTAAGCATTTGTAAATTTGGGATTTGAGATATTCATTTGTCAACCCCAAACCCAATGGCCTTCTTTACCTCTTTCCAGGTTGACTATATTTTACGTGTTCTCAGAACAGTTTTGTCATTTTGAAAAAAAGTTTAAATTGAGTAATATTCCAGCAGTCTATAAGCTATGTCTGACAAGTTAATGATGCCTCTTCTCTTTAATACATGTATTCCAAGAGCTCCGTGGAATCCCGGGTGACCGAGGGATGATCCCTGAAGACAAATTTAGGAGCAGACATTTTCCTTTGCTTTCCCAAGCAGACACGATCTCAGTGTTCACATTCCTCGGAAAAGATGAGCCAACTAATGATTCTTTTACACCCTTTTTAATAAAAAAATATACTTCTTGCCTGATTGCATTTATTGAATTTTCTTTTTCCCTTTTACCCTAGAAGCAGATAACTAATATAAGCATGGTGTAGAACTGCGGGTGTTAAAGCAACTTTGTATTAGGTTCTAAATCTCTAAATGAAACCCCATTGCTCATGACAGAGAACTTGGAAAAGGGTGGCTAAGGAGTTGGAGGGTATGAAGGGAATTCTGGGAAGAAGAAGATTAGCTGTGCTCTAAATAACATATGGGTGAAAAAGAAGTCTCAGGTGAAAGTAAACCAAGTATTTTGAACCACAGCCACTCTGCCACACTGGTTAAATTAAAAACTCCAGAAAAAATACAACAGCAACTACTTGAGTATTCTGAAAAGTAACCAATGGCAGGTAGGCTGGGGAGTGGTCAGAACACAAAAAAGTAGGAGAAAAATGTCTGTTTTTGTATTTTTTTATGTTTTATCTCCTAGCTTTGATTCCAGGATGGCCCCTGTTGAGGAACGGCACAGCAGGTGTGGGCACCAAAATCTTGGAGAAAAACATCATAGTTTTGGCCAAAGGATCAGGAAAATGGCCTCAGCAAACAAGAATTCTCCTTTTTTTCATTTTCTCTTGTATCTCTCCCAGCACTGCACCAAAAGTCACACAGGGAAACTGTGTGTTGGCAACATGGATAGCTAAAACTCAGAATGAAACCCTCATGGCAGAGAACTTGGAAAAGGGTCCCTTAGAAGCCGGGTCAAAAAAAGAAATCTCAAGAGAAAGTAAAACAAATATTTTGAAAATTAAAGTACAACAAATAAAAATTTGTGAGATGCAGTGAAAGCAGTATTTAGAGCTAAGTTTATACCATTAAATGCATGTGTTAGAAATGAATGAGGCTTTAAAATCAATAATGCAAGTTTCACCGTAAGACACTAGATAAAGAAGAGCAGTTTGAGCCTAAAGCAACGATAAAAAATAAATAATAAAAATTAGAAGAATCACGGATCAAAGTGTGTCCCCCCAAAATACATGTCAACTTGGCTAGTATTGCGGAGTTGCCCTCCATTTTTGTGATTTGTTGTAATTATTCTCCATTTTGTGATGTGTCACAAATCCTAGCCTCTATGTCTGTGGTTAGAGTCCTGTTTGAGAGTGAGCTGTCTGCTAGGTCAACGTGGCAGGATTATTGTTGTGGTTGTTAGTTCTGACCATGGCGACCCTACGCACAACAGTGCAGTGTTAATGAGGATGCGGGGGGAATGCAACACCCGTACTCAGCTCACAGCCCTTTTCCCATGTAAGGGGAGTTTCTCTGGGCTGTGGCCTGCACCACCTTTTATCTTACAAGAGATAAAAGGAGAGAGAAGTGAGAAGAGAAGGAGGGACCTCATTATCATCAAGAAAGAATAGCTGGGAGTGGAGTGCGTCCTTTGGACCTGGGGTCCTTACACATTTCCTAACTCATTCTATGAGGCCAGGATCACCCTAATACCAAAACCAGATGAAGATCTTACAAGAAATAAAGGTTATAGACCAATATCTCTCATGAAGATAGATGCAAAGTTTCTCAACATAATATTAGCAAATCGAATCCAACAATGTATAAAAATAATTATACAGCACTCCAAGTGGGATTTATTCCAGATATGCAAGTCTGGTTCAACATTTGAAAACCTATCAATCTACCACATTCATAGGCTAAAGAAGAAAAATTACATGAGAATATCAATTGATGCAGAAAAAGCATATGACAAAATCCTATAACATTCCTGATAAAATTCTTAGCAAAATAGGAGCAGAAGGGAACTTCCTCAACTTGATGAAAGGGATCTACAAACACCTACAGATGACATCATTCTCAATAGTGAGAAACTCAACGCTTTCTCCATGAGATTGCGAACAAGGCAAGGGATCATCTCACATCTCCTATTCAACATCATACTGCACATCCTAGCGAGGGTAATGAGAAGAGAAAAGAAAATTCAATGTATATGAATGGTAAGATTGATTGCAGCAGATTTACCCAATGCAATGAGTCTTCTGATTTCTTGACTGTTGCTTCCATGGGTGTTGATTGTAGATCCAAGTAAAATGAAATCTTTAACAACTTCAAGCTTTTCCTCATTTATCATGATGTTGCTTATTGGTCCAGTTGTGAGGATTTTTGTTTTCTTTATGCTGAGGTGTAATCCATACTGAAGGTCTTTGATCTTCATCAGTAAGTGTTTCAAGTCCTCTTTGCTTTCAGCAAGCAGGGTTGTGTCATCTGCATAATGCCGGTTGTTAATGAGTCATCCTCAAATCCTGATACCCTGTTCTTCTTCATACAGTCCAGCTTCTGGGATTATTTGCTTAGCATACAGATTGAATAGGTATGGTGAAAGGATACAACCCCGATGCATACCTTTCGTGACTTTAAACCACGTGCTATCCCCTTGTTCTGTTCGAACAATTGCCTCTTCATCGATGAACAGATTCCTCATGAGCACAATTAAGTGTTCTGGAATTCCCGTTCTTCAAAATATTATCCATAATTTATTATGATTCACACAGTCAAATGCCTTTGCATAGTCAATAAAACACAGCAAACATTTTTCTAGTATTCTCTGCTTTCAGCCAGGATACATCTGACATCAGCAATGATATCCCTGGTTCTATGTCCTCTTCTGAATCTGGCTTGAATTTCTGGAGGTTCCCTGTTGATGTACTGCTGAAGCCACTTTTGAATGATCTTCAGCAAAATTTTACTTGAGTGTGATATTAATGATATTGTTTGATAATTTCCACATTAGGTTGGATCACCTTTCTTGTGAGCAGGCATAAATATGAATCTCTTCCAGTCAGTTGGCCAGGTAGCTGTCTTCCAAATTTCTTGGCATAGAAGAATGAGAACTTCCAGTGCTGTATCTGTTGAAACATCTCAAAAGGTTGTCATTGGAATCCTCTTTAATTCTCACAGTGGTGTGAGGTAGATATTGTTATCCTCATTACACAAATGAGGAAGCCAAGACCACTCTTTGAAGATCTTCGTCCTCTAAAGGATTTGGAAAACTATAAACTGTGGGGAAGGGGGTCACATGGAATTAACAAGCTCTGGTAGGGTCCCTGGGGTGGCACAGTGGTTAAGCACTTGGCTGCTAACTGAAAAGTCATAGGTTCGAACCCACCAGCTGCTCCACGGGCGAAAGATGTGGTAGTCTGCTCCCATAAAGATTTACGGTCTTGGAAACCCTATGAGGCAGTTCTACTCTGTCTTACAGGTTTAGTACGAGCTGGGATTGACTCGACCGCAAAAGGCTGTTGTCTGTTGCACTAAGTGAAAGGCTGGTGGTTCTGACCCAGCAAGAGGTGCTGCGGAAGAAAGATTCTGGTGATCTGCTTCTGTGAAGATTACAGTCAAGGAAAGCCCATGGAGCAGCTCTACTCTGTGACACATGGGGTCGCCATGAGTCGGAATGGACTGGAGGACAACTGATTTGTTTTTTTTTTTGTTGTTGTTGTTGGGGTGGGAGAAAAGAGAGTCACATACAACAGCTCTGGAAGCACCGAGTTCCACTTTTTGCATATGGTTTTGAAGGATTCCTGTGAAAGGAAGATCATGTTTTAATCCACAGATTGGTGGATTCGAATCTGTTTCTTCTGGAGGAGAGGACTGCCTTGGACTGGGGACCAGAAAAGGGGCTGGTGTTCACAGTTCCCATCTGGCAGATGTCAACTCTGAGGCGATCCCTGGGTGGTAAATACTGGGAGAGAAACAGCCTGATTCTCCGTCCTCCCAAGACTTTAAAAAATAAAAGTCTTGCCATTGTAAGCAATCAGAAGTCAGCTCACTCCCTGCTATCATACAGACGAGAGAGAGAAAATTCGGTGATGTCCTGGGCTTGTGATGCTTTTAAACGCTGACCTCAAAGGCAAATGTGTTTGACCAATGTTTAATCTTCCCTTTGCCGCACTGGGTTACAGGGAGCCCAGGCTGGGTTCAGAAATTAACGGGGTATTTCTATTCAAGAAGAGCCCTGAGCTGGGGCAAGTGCTTGGCCTGGTGAAGTTGCCCAGCAAATATCCTTGAAATTTTGCAGAAGAGCCCTTGGAAGCCCTGTGGGCAGTTCTACTCTGTCCCAGAAAGGGCTGGGGCCATCTCAAAGAAACACACACATCAAGAGAAAAAGACAAGGACAGCAAAGGCTTAGGACCACATTTCTGTTCAAAGCACTGTGGCTGTTTTAGCTCCGTTTCCCTAAATTACCTGCTGCACATTAGTAATTGCTGTTTCAAAGGCAGCTTTACTGGAACAAAGGGCCGTCTCGCTTGAGCTCGCTTAGCTTTTACCCTTTCCAGACAGTGACTTTTATCTGGAAAATGCTAATAGGAACAGCGCCAACCTGCAAGACGAGGCAAGGGAAGGATCGGCTGGGCACCTGGGGTGTGTGGATCGAAGCTCGTGTAGAAGTTCAGCCCAAATCTTTGCATGGCCAATATCTGCTACACCTATAATTGCCACTAGAAGTTCAGGGTGGCATTTTGCTGATGTGCCTAAGATAGTCTTCTTGGGGGCTGTTGGATGTGGTTTGACAGTCGTGAAGGGATAAGGGGCAATGGAACGGTCCAGCTGAAATCTTGTCTAAGTCATTTTGATAAGTGAACGAACTGCCTGGCGAAAGCTTCCTAATTGCCCCCACAATTCTTCAATTTTTCTATTTAGCAGGGTCCTTTAAAAGGTCATCAATCAATCACTGAAGATGTGAATGCCTTACATTTTGCTTGTTTAACAAAACACAGCCTTAACAAAACATCTCCCACTTAATTTCAGATAGGCTTACAAAGGGCACCTTCTGCTAACAGCCAGTCGATCTTCCTAATAGTGCCCCCAGAAAGGTATCTCTTTAGCACTGGGTTAATGGACTGGGACCTGGAGTTTAGGGTTGGGGAAGGAGGGAGGGCTTCTGTAGGGGCGCTGGAGGATCCATAGTTTGAATATCTAAACATTAAATTGTGAAGTACAAGAAGCCCATGTGTGCACTTGATTTCAAGCGTGATGGAAGAAAAGATTGTAAATCTCTTTTCACTGTGTACAAAACAGGGGAGACCAAGACAGTCTGGTCAACGTTTACTTTCTCACAGCACAGAGGTGGATCTGTTATAGTGTGGCAGTGCCCGCTGGTCTCCATCTGGAAATAAACAAACAGGTAAGGAAATTGACATCTGGTTTTTGGATGTGTGTAAGAGGTGGTTGCTCAATCTCGGCACTACTGGCATTTTGGGGAAGGTAGAAACATTGGGTGGCTGGGTAGTGCACCCAGTGAATGTGCTCTGCTGCGAACCGAACGGTTGGCTGTTCGAGTCCACCCAGAGGCACCTCGGAAGAAAGCCCTGGAGATCTACTTCTGAGAATAAACCCTATGGATCACAGTTCTACTCTGACACGCGTGGGGTCACCGTGAGTCACAATCAACACTATGGCAAGTGGTTTGGTCTTTTGGTTTAGATAGGAAGGAAGGCATCAAAATACACAATAACCACGACAGTGTACTCAAACGTACCCACGACCATGAAGATGGGGCAGGACCAGGCAGCGTTTAGTTCTGTTACACATAAAGTCACCATGAATTGGACTCAGTTTAATGGCAGCTAACAAAAATGATTCTTGGTGGTGGAGGCTGTTCTGTACCGTGCAGAATGTTCAGAAGCAACCATGTTCCCTACCACTAGATGCCGATAGCATTCACCTCCCCATTTGTGACAACCAAAAAGTCCCCAGACATTGCCAATGGTTCCTGGGGAGCAAACTCACCCCGGCTGAGAGCCATTGGTCTAATGCCACAGAGGTATGTTTTGTCCACATGGCTCTGCAAACAGTCAGTTTATCAAGCCACAACTCTAAATCACAGTGAAGTATGAATGAGTGTGTCTACCGTACGTTTATTTAATCACGCAGTGTTGTGTAGGCGCTAGGAGGGTCTTCTTTTCCATGTATTTCAGTGAGTGCACTTTTACATCTATGTAACCACAAGCCTGGGGTCTTGGTAGGCTCTCCATCATTTTTAGACAACAATGGACAGGTAAAGCAGAGCTGGAAACAGTGCGTTGGAAGGGTTAGCCCCTGCTCCTCGCCTTTCCTGATACAGCATAATGGCCAGGAAAGCGCAGCCCAGGTGAAAGCAATTGGCTCTAAAATTAGGCAGCCTCCATTTCAGATTCGGCCTTTACCACCTGGTCGTTTGGGTGAACTTGGGAAGCCTCTTAACTTGTGTGCCCCTTAGCGTCCTCTTCTGTCCACCAGGCAGACGCAGTCCTACCTGTAGCTGTCCTGTGAATCCCAGGTGAGTGAATACAGGGACTTAGAACAAAACCTGGCGTGGGGGAGGTTCAGTACAGGTTGCTGCCATTACGGTTCTCGGTGGTGTTGCCACCCCGGGGCTCCACGTTTCCAATCCCTGCTCCCTTCTGTGTCTTCTGAGCCCGTCTGTGAGCCTCTGGAGAGCAGGACCCATTATCCCAGGTCCTGTGTTCAGTACCTTGTTCAGTGCCTGGTCCACAGGAGACACTCAATAGATGCTGTGGAATGAATGCCAAGTGTACGAGACAGGACAGGGTGTGAGAGTCAGCGTATGGGCAGGAGACAGTTTCTGGGTGAACGCAAGGTGTCATCATAACCAGCTGACACAATGCAAGCTCCAAGCAAGGGACGCTTCCCTCCCCTCTTCCCTGACTGCCATCTCTTGGTTGGGAACAACCTCCTCCAATGAGGAAAACACAATCAGGCGTCTCTGGTGACAACCTGCTTGTCTCCCCCACCTCCCCTCGGGGGCAACGTTTCTGGAAGCATATGGGAAACTTTCACAACATTGTGCTAAAAATAATAAACAGTGGGTTGGTATTGCAGGGGGACCGGGGGAGAGAGAAGTGGCTTCCTTCCTGATTAATAAGCAGATAGGGAACAGATTAAACGTTTCTCTTTAAATGTATTTATTTATTCATTTTTTTTAAGATAGAGATAGGCTCAAGTGGGTTTTTGTCTCTTGCTTTTCTGCTCCTCTCACAAGAGGAAATACAGTAACGGGGACTCTGCACTATTTCGTGTCTTGTAAAATTGCAAAGAATGCAGGGAAGGCAGTGCGGTACTGCGGCACTGGCTCTGTTCTCCTGGAATTGAATGCTCAACAGAATTTTCAGTGCTGAGGCTTCAGCCGGGAGGGAGGCAGGGGATGTTGCCTGAAGCAGAAGTAGAGAAAGACAGCTTCTCGGCAGCCCTCAGCACGTGGGCCTCTCCTCCGAAGCGGCCTTTATTGCCTTCCTTTTCTGAAGCAGGGGCCGAGGTGGGTCGCATCCTAGGGTGTGGAATAGCCTTGAGGTTGTTGCCAACAATATAAATATTCCAGCAAGATCGCGCCTCGGCCTTCCTCTCGCTTTCATTTCAGCTCGGTGCCGGCCAGGGGACGTCCAGGGGTGTGCGCAGGATTTCTTGCAGCTCCTGAAAACAAGCCCTTGTTTGGGTGAGGGCGCCCCTCGCCTGATGTTTGATCATGAATAAATGAAAACCCTCAGGATCTGGGAGGAATAAGAAGGCCGTTTCCATTTGGAAAACTGGAGAGGGCTTGAATGCTTCGCCTGCCCTTCCGAGGGCGTGCGAGAGGCACGCACTGCTCAGTAATGAGGCCTGGAGGACGCACCCTCCGTCTCCGACCCATTATTACCCAGAATCAGGATCCCGAGCTAAGTGCCGTGGAGCTGACATTGACAATCGTTATTGACAGCAAACGACCATTTCTAAAACTTAGCAGTAGATTGGGCAGCCACATTTCCCAAAGAGGTCTTTACATTATACATCAAAGACCTAGAGAATTAACATGGAGCCGATATTTAAAATCAGTAAGATTAGTTCTGAAGCCACAGGGCGCAGGTGACTTCCAACCTCTACAGAGAAGCTCAAAACCGATTTTTGTGAAAAAGTATTAGAAATCTGTGCCTGGCTGTTGTGTAATACCTATCAGACAGAAACTGTTTTGTGTCCAAGAGTAGTGCTGGCTTCCTTGTTAATGTGTTTAATTACTAAAGTTGTTAATCCGAGAGTGTACCCAATTTTCTGTGTGACTCCATAAACATATTTTCATTCAAAACTAAACAGTAACAAGTTTATTTTGGCCTGTGTGAACAATAATGTTATCCCACATGTGTTTAGCAAAAATTCAAAACAATTAAGTGGCTTCTTTAAGGCCAAACAGCTATTTAGAGAAAGAAGCAGGTCTAGGATCCAGGTGTCCTGAGAATACATCCGTGTGTCTGTTTTTCCCCCTTGATCAAGAGGAGAATTTTATATCTGTGAGGAGAAGAGGAAAATGTCAATGATTCCATTATTTTTGGTTTTCATTTTTCATGTTACCCCCCTGAAGCAATGGCTTCCCATGCAGAGGAGAACCGTATGTGTTGAAACCACACGGACACCTCTATGTCTAAAATGCACATTTCCTTTTAAAAACCTGGCTCCCATCTTTTCCCTCACACCACTCTCTGGGGCAAAGTGAGCCGACAGAAGAGGGGCACATTTTAATGCCGCTGCAAGCACAGCATCAGGTAATTTGATCTTTTGGGGGGCTCTCGTACCTCTTCCTGGCAAACTTGAACAAAAAATGACCAGAAGGAGCCAGAATTGGATTTTGTTAATCATGCCCTGAAGGTTTAACCTGGATGCATCACTACTTTATTACACACCCCGAGGTGGGTTAAAATGAGTTTATCTTCACCTTGTCTGGGCCCTGATATATGGGCAGAAATACACACATGTCTTTTCCCCCAAGCCCTGTTTGTTGATGCTCTTGCATGGGTAGCAGCAACTGTCTGCTGGGAGTCCAAAGGAATCATTACACAGGACCTAGGAAAAACAGTCGGAGCCCTGGTGGCAGACTGGTTCAGCACTCAGCTGCTAACTGAAAGATGTGGAAGTCTGCTTCCATAAAGATTACAGCCTTGGCAACCCCACGGGACAGCTCTTCTCTGTCCTATAGGGTTGCTGTGAGTCGGGATCGACTGAGGGCAATGGGTGAGGAAAAACAGTGGTCAGCCAGAGCGGTGTTGGAGGCTCCCAGTAAGTACCGGGGAGTCTGGGTTTCCACCCACAAGTCTGGGTGGGCAGCCTAGGGTCTAACATGATGCTGAATGCAGCTGAAACTGGCAATGAATGAGTGAGTATCCATTGATTTCTCGGAATCTGTTTATTTCTCTCTCTCTCGGTCTTATATTCTGCTCTAGGAAGGAAAAAACAGAAATATCACAAATGTGGGCTTTCCCGTCAGCCACGAAGTGTGCACACACTTGCCCTAGAGCTAAATAGATAGATTTAACTTAATTGATTGACTCATTTACTTGGCGTGTCTATACCAAGCCCGATCAATAGAAAAGGACATCATGTTTGGTGAAGTAGAGGGGCAGCAAAAAAGAGGGGGAGCTTCCATGAGCTGGACTGACACAGTGGCTGCAACAATGGGTTCAAACACAGCAATGATCATGAAGATGGCGCGGGACCGGGTAATGTTTCGCTTGGTTGTACCTAAGGTTGCCGTGAGTCAGAGCCCACTTGACGGCCACTAATATCACCACCAAGCAGCTGTCTGAGCCTGTTGCTGTGCTAAAGGCTGAAGCAGGTTATCATCAAGGGGTGGGGGCATTCCTCAAATACCCACACGGCTAACCTCTAAAATCCAACCCATGGGAATGAGAAGCTCCTGGCACTATGGGATTGCATTGCGGCGGGAGTAGACCTGGTCAGAGAATTCAGGGAAGGCTTCCTTTATGGAGCAGAAATTCAGGATTTGAGTAGATATTTCTGGAAAGGAGGGAAAGAAGAGCCTTCCAGCCATAGGGAACAGAAAAGGCAAAAGCCCCATTGCTGGTGGAGGGTGGATGATTCCTTCCAGTTGTTCTGTATTCTTTTCTTTTGCTATGTCTTTGCAAGTCTGTTCTTGTTACCAGAGAGCCATCACAATATTGGGGTTTCACAGAGTATGTGGTGGTATACTCCCATTCATCCGGAGACATGAATCTAGATAGCACTGTTGTGCCTAAGGGAGAGAAAATCTCTGAAGAGTTAGGGAGGAAGGCTTGCCTTCAGGCTAAGTGGATGGATTTAACTCACTTCATTGACTGACAGCACTTTGTCTTTAGCATTGCCTTGTATACCCTAAGGAGCCCGGGTGGCGCAGTGGTTAAAAGCTCGGCTGCTAACCAAAAGGTCAGCCGTTGGAATCCACCAGCCGCTCCTTGGAGACCCCACCAGCAGCTCCTTGGAGACCACATGGGGCAGTTCTACTCTGTCCTAGAGGGTCATGATGAGTCTGAACTGACTCCAGAGAAGGGCTGCAGGCTTGATATCGGCTTTAGTACTGAGCTAGACACTTAGGCACCTTGCTTTGTTTTCATTGTTTTTATTTGCATGGTTACCTTCTTATGACAAGTGAAAATGGTTTTTTATTTATAGTAAAACCCAAACCAAACCAATTGCTGCCAAGTCGATTCCAACTCATGGCGACCCCAGGTGTGTCAGAGTGGAACTGTGTTCCATGAGGTTTTCAGTGGCTGATCTTTTGGGAGTAGGTAGCCAGGCCCTTCTGCCCAGGCACCTTTGGGTGGACTTGAACCTCCAACCTTTTGGTTAGCAGTGGAGCACTGAATTGTTTGAGCCACCCAGATATATAATTTTTTTTCTTTTTTTAGACATCTTTTTCCTTTTCATTTTTTATTGTTGTAGTTTAAGTGAAAGTTTACGTTTCAAGTTAGTTTCTCATACAAAAATTTATACATACATTGTTATGTGACCCTAATTGCTCTCCCTATACTGTGACAGCACACTCCTTTCCACCCCGGATTTCCCATGTCTATTCAATCAGCTCCTGACCCTTTCTGCCTTCTCATCTCACTTCTGGACAGAAGCTGCCCATTTATTCTCATGTATCTACTTGAGCTAAGAAGCACACTCTTCATGAGTATCATTTTACGTCCCACAGTCCAGTCCAATCCTTGTCTGAAGAGTTGGCCTTGGAAATTGTTTTAGTTCTGGGCTGATAGAGAATCCAGGAGTCATGCTTTCCGGGGTTCCTCCAGTCTCAGTCAGACCATTAAGTCTGATCTTTTTGCTAGAATTTGAGATCTGCACCCCATCTTTCTGCTGTTTCAGCACGGACTCTCTGTTGTGTTCCCTGTCAGGGCAGTCATTGGTCGTAGCCGGGCACCATCTAGTTCTGGTCTCAGGCTGATGGAGTCTCTGGTTTATGTGGCCCTTTCTGTCTCTTGAGCTGGTACTTTCCTTGGGTCTATGGTGTTCTTCGTTCTCCTTTACTCCAGGTGGTTGGGACCAATTGATGCATCTTAGATGGCCGCTTGCTAACTTTTAAGACCCAGACGCCACTCACCAAAGAAGGATGCAGAGCATTTTCTTAATAAGCTTTGTTATGCCAATTGACCTACATGTCCCCTGAAAGCATGGTCCCCAGACCCCCACCCCTGCTACTCTGTCCCTCAAAGTGTTTGATTGTATTCAGGAAAATTCTTAGCTTTGGTTTAGTCCAGTTGTGCTGA
>NW_004443944.1:3172883-3194645 GCF_000243295.1 Trichechus manatus latirostris
AGACTGTCTTTTCCCCAATTAATGGACTTTGGGCCTTTGTCAAATATCAGCTGCTCATAGGTGGATGAATTTATGTCTGGATTCTCAATTCTGTTTCATTGGTCTATGTATCTGTTGTTGTACCAGTACCAGGCTATTTTGACTACTGTGGCAGGATAATAGGTTCTAAAATCAGGTAGTGTAAGACCTCCCACTTTGTTCTTCTTCTTGAGTAATGCTTTACTTATCTGGGGCCCCTTCCCTTTCCATATGAAGTTGGTGATTTTTTTCTCCATCTCATTTAAAAAATTCTGTTGGAATTTGGATCAGTATTGCATTGTATCTGTAGATTGCTTTGGGTAGAATCGACATTTTCATGATCAATTTTTTTCTTTTAAAATAAATTTTATAAGGGATAAAGGTGACTCAATTCAAAGGAATTAAGTAAACAATAATGTTGGTAGTTGATGGGCATGATAAGAAACGGCAATACCGGAAGCGGAGGATATCCTGCCCAATTAGTTCTAGTTCTATTTCATTCCTAATCCAAGGAGAGGTCTCCAGACTCAAAGTTGGAGACATGCGTCCAGAAGCAGGTTTTTCAGAAGCAATTCCAGATGCCTGGGTGATGCCATTCACAGCATCAATTCCTGGTCATAGGGAGGAGAAGTTCATGGGTGGCTCTGTGGCCAAGGAGGAGAGGATGCTGGAGGTGGCAATGTCGTAAACAGAGGGCAGCCAAAAGTGTGAGAACAGCTCTCTCTGCCTCAGCCTGAGAGCAGAGCAGATGAATACTAAATGCAGGTTGCCAAGGAAAGGCTGCAGAGTTCCTGGTGAGAGCGCTTGCTCAGAGCAGCATGCCTGAGACGCGGACATACACTCCTACCTCCAGCACTGGCCCTGAAATGAAAGAAAACCCTCTGGAATGCCTCCTTACTCATACAAACAGCGGCTCGCCTTGCTTTTTATTAGAATCCCAAATATGAAAATATCAAACACTACATTGTTTTACAAATTCAAAACTTACATACAACTCTCTTTACCCATTGCCATTGGGTTGATTCCTACTCATAGCGACCCTGTAGGACAGAGTAGAACTGCCCATAGGGTTTCCAAGGCTGTAAATCTTTATGGAAGCAGACTGCCACATCTTTCTCCTGCTGAGTGGCTGATGAAAAAAAAAAATCAGAGAAATTCCAATCAAGGGCCATTCCACAAAATATATGACCGGTCCTCCTCAAAACTGTCAAGGTCATGAAAACAAGGAAAGGCTGAGAAACTGTCACAGCTCAGAGGAGCCGAAGGAAAGGCTACTGAACACAATGTGGGATTCTGGAACAGAAAATGGGCGTTAGCTAAAAGCTAAGGAAATCTGAATAAAGTATCAACAATAATAACGTATCAATATCGGTTCATTGACTGTGACAAATGTACTATAGTAATGTAAGATAAGAAGCCCTGGTGGCATAATGGTTAAGCTCTCGGCTGTTAATGGAAAGGTTGGTGGTTTGAACCCACCCAGCGACTCCTCGGGAGAAAGACCTGGAGATCTGCTCCTGTAAATATGACAGCTTAGGAAACCCTATGGGGCAGTTCTACTCTGTTACATGGGGTCGCTATGAGTTGGTATGGACTCAAGGGCACCCAACAACAACAACAATATAAGATGTTACTAATGGGGAAAGCTAGGTGTGTGATACACGGATACTCTCTGTACTATCTTCACATTTTTTTTTTCTGAATCTAGAACTATTCTAAAAAAAACAGTTTGAAAAAGCACAATGACTGTCAAGAAAACACAATGGGAAAAGTTTTGGGCAATGTAATTTGATTTTCTTAATAGAGATGTATTTGAATGAATGCCTGCGTTTTACACTGAGGTCATGCCCATTCTTGAGGGCGGAGGAGAGGAGCTGGGAGGATGTCATTGATGGACTGGCAGAGCTGGTCCATTTTTATTTAGTAATGTTTTCATTATGATGATCTTTACATGGCGCATGGTAAGACTGAGGCTTGCAAAGGTCAAGTGATTGCCCAAGGTCACCCAGGTGCCAGGTGAGAAGATGGGTGGATTCTACTTACACTGTTGGCTACCAGATCATTTGGATTAAAATCCTCGTCATTTTGATGAAGAAGATGAAGAAGGACTTATTTAAACAGGAAGTAAAAATGCATCCTCCTCTGCAAATGTATTCTCACCTTTGCGGTGTCACATTTCCCAGCTCCTTCAACCAGAGCAGGTGAGATTGGAAAGTGACGTTAGGTTGCACAGCGATGAATCAGTTGCTAATCATGTTGAAACCAGTTGCATGATTGTGTGGAATTGAACATTGTTCTGTATGTCTTGTCTTACGGAGCTATTTGGAAGATAGATTAAATACCGGGCAACGATAGTGTTGAACAATTACATAGATTACCATGTGTATGAGGGAAGGCTGTTGGAAGCCATGCACCTGAGTGTATTGTGTGTGCATTTTAACAGAAATCCATTGGTCTCTGCTGCTGCTGGCTCTGACTGCTGCAGGCATTCAGCAAGCTAACCTTTGCCATTTTTGAGCCAACACCAACATGGAAACCAGCAGCAGGTCTCACCATTTTTTCAGCTCCGAGTTTTCTTGTGGTGTCTGCAGCTTCCGCCACTGAGAAATGAGCCAGCAGACTTAATATTGTCTGACTTTCTGCAAAGCAAATTTGCAGTGCCCAGTGCTGCGGGGAATTGTAATGTCCAATGATATATGGAGGGTGATCCAACTTGGGATAAGTTTTGGAATGTTAACTTAGGTTTTGCTCAGAAAGGGTTTATTAATACATGCTTTGGTCTATGGGATCAGTAGTATAAATCAAATTATATTTAGCTCGGTTTAAATCGTGCTACTGTGTTTGATTATGTCTTTGTACAATTCCTAAATCTGCTGAGAAACTTCTTGAAAAATGTATAGAAAATGAAGTTTCTATGTCACTGCAATTTGTTTTACCCCCAGAAAACTACAAAGGATACAAAAACCATCCTAACCCATCCCCTTTCTTCATGTATTCCTCCTCCCAGCATGGAGCCTTGACTTCGCTCAGCACTTGAGGGTGTGAGGTGTGGGCGAAGCAGTCAGCTCAATAAAGGTGCTTAGTATGTGTGAGCCCATTGTTGTGGCTATGGTGTCAGTCCATCTCATTGAGGGCTTCATTCATTTTTGCTGACCCTGTACTTTACCAACCATGACGTCCTTTTATGGCTTTTGATCTTTTTTGATGATGTATCCAAAGTAAGTGAGCCAAAGTCTTGCCATCATCGCTTCTAAGGAACATGCTGCTTGTATTCCCTCTAAGACTGATTGGTTCATTCTTCTGGCAATCCACGGTCTAGTTGATATTCTTCGCCAACACCACAGTTCAAACGCATCCCTTCTTCTTGTTTCCTTTTCCATTGTCTTTACCTCAGTGTGGTTGAAGGAACGCAGCTGAATTCTTGTGAACCCACTTCCAAATCCTACCACGCACCTTCTCCTTGGAGCAGATGACAATGCAAACAGGGACAGGGCTGCTGCCATTTTGCATGACTGTTGACATTCAAGATTTCAAGGAGAAGGTTTTGCAATGTGACAGAGAGGTCCAGATTTGCAATTACAAAACAAAGTGTTAGGTCCAACGGTGCAGAACAACAGATTCCATCAGACAGAGCCGTCCCTTCCAATCAGCCATCGCAGAGGTGAGAGATGCTGCTTGGCATTTTCCTTCTCCGCTCCTGTTTCTCCTCCTGGTGTCATATAAATTAACCAGTGGACCATGCACCTTCCCCAGGACTTGTTTATCTTCATCAGTCTGTCCTGACTTTGGGGTGGAGGTGAATTCATTTCTGCCTGAGGACCCCAAGAGGCTCCTGGGAAGTGAAATCCCATCCATGCGGATTGGTTACACAAATGATGATCAGGTACAAAGAGAACTTCAAAGTCACATAGTAAGTCCATCTGGTGCACCTCCCCTCCCCTCAGCACACACCAAGGATGAGGACATCAATATTTTGGGGAGCTGCTGCTTAGTGAAAATGATCTTCTTGCTTCCTGGTCCTCAGGGATAGACTTCCAGAAACCATTCAGGACTGGGTCAGTGAAGACACACAACCTAACTGGTCAGTAACATTCTGAGAGGCAAAGAGCTGGTTTTTGAGGCTGGAAAGAAATAAATGCATGCTAGCAAGAGCCAGGGCCCAGGGAAGAAGCTAGTGTGTGGTGAGAAGCAGGGTTGAGAAAGGTCCACCCCGGTATGGTTCCTGTACCTTCAGAGGCCCACTTTGCTCTTGCCAGGCATTTGGATTTCATGAGACATGTGCAACCCTCATAATAAACCCCCCCGGTAAGCTCTCTCAAATTCCTTCTGTTCCCCAAGAACCCTCACTCCTGGGCCTCTTTTAAAGCAGCCTTCTCTGTCTTGGGGGTTGGAGTCAGCAACCACCAAAACACACAGCTTGGGAGTAAATAGGTAGTCTCCCAAAGTGAGTTAACTGACCATTGCCACAAAAAGTGGATGAATGAAGACAATGCCAGCACAGTGGTAGGCTTGAAGGCGTTTGACGCAGGGAGAATTCCCAATGGCAGGTTCACCTGTGGCTTGTCCCATCTGGCTCTGCCTGGCTACGGTTTAGGGTGTAGGATGTCTGGGATGCCAGAAGGCTGTGGCTGGGCTTTGACCATGGTGTAGGAGTCATTTGGCCACTTGCTCTTCATGCCCGCCATCCATGACACTACCTCCACCACCACTGTGACCATCTCCACCACCATGACCACCTCTACCACCACCATGACCATCTCTAACACCACCATGACCACCTCCTCCACCACCGTGACCATCTCCACCACCACCAGGACCATCTCCACCACCACCGTGACCATCTCCACCACCATGACCATCTCCACCACCGTGACCACCTCCGCCACCACCATGGCCATCTCCACCACCACCATGACCATCTCCACCACCACCGTGACCATCTCTACCACCATGACCACCTCCACCACCACCATGACCATCTCCACCACTATGACCACCTCCACCACCACCATGACCATCTCCACCACCATGACCACCTCCACCACCACCATGACCATCTCCACCACCACCATGACCATCTCCACCACCGTGACCACCTCCGCCACTACCATGGCCATCTCCACCACCACCATGACCATCTCCACCACCACCGTGACCATCTCCACCACCATGACCACCTCCACCACCACCGTCTCCACCACCACGACCATCTCCACCACCACCATGACCATCTCTACCACCACCATGAGTGCCTCCACCACCACCATGACCATCTCCAATACCACCCACATTGTAGAACCCATTCCCCTTTACAGCAAACATCTGCTCATTCGACACATAATTATTGAGTGCTTACTAGGTGCTAGGCCCTGTGCCTTCACTCATCATCAATCATAATGATTATAATCCTAGCCAACTGTTTTTGCACACCTACTAGGTGCTAAGGAGCCCTGGTGGCACCAGTGATTAAGCGCTCTGCTGCTAACCAAAAGGTTAGTGGTTGGAGCCCACCCAGTGGCTCTGTGGAAGAAAAACCTGGCAATACGCTCCCATAAAGATTATAGTGTAGAGACCCCTATAGGGCTGTTCTACTCTGTCTTATAAGGTTGCTACGAGTCAAAATTGACTCATGACACCTAACAACAACAGCTAGGTGCTAGCCACTGTTCTAAACGATGCACATGTCTTAACTCATGTAACCTTCAAACAACCCTAGGCAGTGGTTACTATTAATGTCCCCATTTTACAAACGACAAAACTGAGAGCCACAGACATACAGTGACTGCACTGGCCCAAGGCCTGGCAGAAAACAAACAACAAAAGTAAGCGTGGAAACAGTGGGCAGGAGTGGCTGGTTTTAAAATAAACCCACTGAACCTCTCATTAACTTTCATGACGAAGGCCTGGATCTTTGTCCTGGACTCGGAATCGCCCATCCGTGCAACCCTACCCATGCCAAGCCCTGATCTCACTGAGTAACACTGGGAAACAAAGCACGATATAATCACCGAGTCACATAAACATGTGAGCTCAGAGTAAACGCCAGGGTCAGCCAACCGTGTCTTCTACTGTGTTAAAAAGATGATGTTGCTTCTCCCCTAGCAGCCTGGTTTTAAAATCGTCATTGAAGTTTTAACAACTTCAGTTCAAAAAATAAATAAATAGATAAATAAAATTCAGAAGTGAGGATTGCTATCATGCTCCTTATAGTTATTCTGCTTTGTGATGGTGGGCAGGAGAAGAGAAAGGAAACAGGAAGTTGTTTCTAGTTCTGATCCTTACAGGGTCAATTAGCATCATTGACTTGAACCAAAAATAATCCTTCTTTTGGTCATGCATTCACTCCTTCAATTATCAGACATTTATTGAGTTTCTACGGTATACAAGGAGTGCCTGGGTGGTGCAAATGATTAATGTCATCAGCTGCTAACCAAAAGGTTAGGGGTTCTAATCTAGCTAGAGGCATCTCAAACAAAGGACCTGGAGGTCTATTTTCAGAAAATCAGCCACTGAAAATCCTATGGAGCACAGTTCTACTCTGACACACACAGGCTCACCATGAGTAGAACTCAACTCAACAGCAATGGGATGATATTTCAGATACTTCTGAGGATGCAAAAGTGACTCTGAATTACACTGAAACCCTGTTCTCAATAAGACCACATTCCGGTGGAGGAAAAAAAAAAGCCTAAACAAACACAGCACGAGAGGTTGGTATAACAGTGCTGTGAGGAATGTAGAGGAATGCTTTCAGGATCCAGGATAGGGGAGACTACTTCACCTTGGAAGTTAAGTTGGTTTGGGCTATGCAGGAACAGATGGGAAGGGCATATTTGAATGAAGGAACAGCAACAACAATGGCTCACGGATACAAAAAATGGGTCATGTTTGGGGAAAAAATGAGTATTTCCATTTTTATGGGATCATAGGATATGTGAAGGGAGTTATTTGAATTAGATCCTTGATTATCAGGCTGTTGTTTTTCTTGGGTGCCGTTGAGTCTATTTCCACTCATAGTGACCGCATGTGACATAGTCAAACTGCCTCATGGGGTTTCCTAGGCTGTGATCTTTCCGAGAGCAGATCACCAGGTCTTTTCTCCCACAGACCCCCTGGTGAGTTCAAACCTCTGACCTTTTGGTTAGCAGCTGAACTCTTAACCATTGCACCACCAGGGGTCCTTGATGATCAGCCTTGTTGTTGTTAGGTGCCATCGAGTTGGTTCTGACTCATAGTGACCCCACGTACAACAGAACGAAACTCTGCCCAGTCCTGTACCATCCTCACAATCGTTGTTATATTTGAGTCCATTGTTGCAGCCACTGTGTCAACCCATCCCCTTGAGGATCTTCCTCTTTTTCCTGACCCTCTACTCTACCAAGTGGATGCCTTTCTCCAGGGCCTGGTCCCTCCTGATCGTATGTCCAAATTACGTGAGATAAAGTCGCTCCATCCTTGCTTCCAAGGAGCACTCTGGCTGTATTTCTTCCAAGACAGACTTGTTTGTTCTTCTGGCAGTTTATGGTATAGTCAACATTCTTCGGCAACACCGTAATTCAAAGGCATCAATTCTTCTTTGGTCTTCCTTATTCATTGTCCAGTTTTCGCATGTATATGAGGCGATTGAAAATATCATGGCTTGAGTCAGACTCACTTCACCTTAGTCCTCAAAGTGACATCTTTGCTTTTCAACGCTTCAAAGAGGACTTTTGCAACAGATTTGCCCAACACAATACAATCAGGCTAAGATAAGGCTATGATCAGGCTAAGAAGGTTGGTTATATTTTGCTCACTAGCCTTAAGAGTTTTATGATTTTTTGTGACCATAATCTGGGTGTTTCCTCTGACAGAAGGATGCAGTAGCCATGAGTAAAATGGGCTGAGAGAACACTGGCACCCAGACATCTCCAGGCAGGACGGCTGGCCCAGGCTTTTGCGGTTGCAACTGCTTAAGCAGAGAGGGTAATTTATTGACTCGTGTAATTGAAAACACTAAGAAGAGGGACTCCTCGCAGGCATGACTGAACTCAGGGGTTCAAAGAATGTGCCAGGGATCAGTGTCTCCACCTCTTGTCCTGCACCTTCCTCTGTTGACTGTATGCTCTGGTAAATTGTCTCCAGATAGAACCAAGTACAGTCCCAACAGCTCCAGGCTTTCACGATGATTAGGATGGATGGTCCTGGGAGCAGAGAGACTTGGTTTTCTTTTACAGTGTCTGCATCCATCCCCCAAGGGACCCTGATTGACCCACTGACCACTGGCCCTGCTCATCATGTGCTATCCCTGAGCCTGTCACTGTCTCCAAGGGGAGAAGCTCTTCTGATTGGCTGGTGTGGAGCACGTGATGACCCCAATAGTGGGAAGAGCAGGGCTTCGTAGGAATCACGTGAATCAAGCAAGAGACAATTGCCCCCAGCGGCAGTTGTTGTTGTGTGCCTTCGCGTCAGCGCTGACTCGTGACCCCACGTGTTACAGAGTAGAACTTCCCCATATGGTTTTCTTGACTACAATCTTTATTGAAGCAGGCTGCCTGGTCTTCCTCTTCCGGGGAGCCATGGTGACGCAGTGGTTTTGAGATCGGCTGCTAACCAAAAGGTCGGCAGTTGGAACCCTTCAGTTGGAAATCCTGTGAGGCAGTTCTACTCTGTCTTACAGGGTTGCTACTGAGTCGAAATCACCTTGATGGCAATGGGTTTGCTTGGGTGTTTGATTTCTCTTGCAGAGTGGCTGGTGGGTTTGAATCACCAACCTTTTGCTTAGCAGCTGAGCACACCACCTAGTCTCCTTCCAGCAGCAATTAGACCAACAAAATCCACAAAGTTTCCACTCTCAAGCCTAATCTCTCAATTTTCTGTGTTCCTGTAGCACTTTTTGAAGTCCTCAGTGTTGCTTATATCATATTTCATCAAGATTAATTATGTGTCCATGTTTTTTCCCAGTAAGACCCTGAGATCCTTGGAGGCAGCCCATTTCCTTGCTGATCTTGTATCTCTAACAGAGCAGCGTGCCTGCACCACATCAGATATCATGCGCATTTTGATGGAAAGTCAGGAGGGTTTAGAGGGCAGTAGCCCTGGAGTAAAGTGTAAAGGAGGGATACAAAAGAAATAGGTTTTGTGCCCTAGAAAATCCCAGCCTGAGATTGTAATATCTGAAGAAGCTCCTCAAGTATAAAACACGCTGTTAGGAAGTTGGAGGTCATATTATGAAAATGACAGCTGGGGACAGAACTTTCAGCTTCTTAGCAAGAAGCTGTGGAGTGCCAGACCCTTTCCTTTCATCGTGCACTGACATTGTAAACGTGGAAGCCTTGGAGGAGTTCCCACCAAATGCTGCATTAGACATTCGTGGGGCTTATGGGGAACAGTCCAGGCCCAACCACTTACCTGGAGAAGTTTCTAGACTCCTGGTACAAGTGTGCCTAGACATCCAAATATGAGGACTATCAAATCACTGACAGTCTCACTGAAGGTAAATATCTGGGTTCATTCTTTTTAAAACGAATAGAGTGAATATCTAGACTTACCAAATGGTAGAAGCACTTGTGGCTTTATATGGCATTATTTAAGTTTTTTGGCTCTATTTAAACCCCTGGTGAAATATGTTTTTTTAATATTTCTTTAATTATTCATATATCAGCAACAAATCTATTTTTAATGAACTTTTTATTTTAGGAAAGTTTTAGATTTCCAGAGAAATTGCCAAGGTAGTACAGAGACTTCCCACATACCCACACTCAGTTTCCCCCATTATTAATGCCCTATATGAGGAGCCCCTTTGGCACAATGGTTAAGGGCTTGGCAGCTAACGGAAATGTCGGTGATTCAAATCCACCAGTGGCTCCACAGAAGAAAAGACATGGCGACCTGCTTCTGTAAAGATTATAGCCTAGGAAACCCTATGGAGCAGTTCTACTTTGTCATATGGGGTCGCTAAGAGTTGGAATTGACTCAACAACACACAACAACATAGTAAATGTGGAGTCACTGGGTAGTGCAAGCAGCTAATGCACTCAGCTGCTAATCAAAAGGTCAACAGCTCAAGTCCATCCAGAGGTGCCTTGGAAGAAAGGCCTGAGGATCTACTTCTGATAAATCAGCCATTGAAAACCCTATGGAGCACAGTTCTACTCACACACATGGCGTTGCCAGGAATCAGAGGTGACTGGCTAGCAACTGCTTTTCTTAAATATTAAATATGGTAATCAATGAACCAATACCAATACATTATTAACTAAAGTCATACTTTATTTCAGTTTTCTTAGTTTTTAGCTGATGTCATTTTTCTGGTCTAGGATCTCATGTCTCCTCCTGGCTTTCACTGTGCCTCAGATGTCCCTTGTTGTTGATGACCTTGAGAATTGTGAAGAGTGCAGGTCAGGTATTTTGTAGACTGTCCTTCAATTGGGATTTGTCTGATTTAGTTTCCCGTGATGATACCAGGGCTTCGAACCAGTTCTTCCCTGTTCAGCCACAGTCAAGGAAGCATCACCAGAATAGATCCAAATTTTTAAAGTTATGGTGAACTGGAAAGATAAAACCAGCACAGGAAAAATTATGGGTGGAAGTCCTGCTAGAAACTTAATCTCCCTTTTAGAGAAAAAGGGCAGCATACCTACTGCATAGCAATCGAATCTCTTGCCCTCAGATTTTGAGCACAGGCCAAAGCAGTGCTGTCCTGCTCCAAGATGGCAGCCAACTGCACCATTTTTAATGCATGTTGCTCTCCTACAGTCCTGCCAATAATCCAGCCTTATGTATCAGGCTCCTGAAAGGGCTCACTATACCTCTTCCAAGTTTCCCATTCCAGGGCTTTGTCCAGTTCTAGGTACTATGCCAAATCTGACAAATTGTAAAGCTTTGGGTCTGTTCTTGTTTTGCTTCATCGGCCATGAATGAACCAGTTTGAACCTGCTGGAAGCCCTGGATGATACTGTAACCTGACCCTACTAATGCCAGTAAATTTCCATTAGCCCTTAAACTAGCCCAAGCCAGATTTTGTCCACCCTACATGCACAGAAAGGTGAGATGTGACCGCTAACTGACCTCAACAGAGGATGCAGCAATAGGTGGAGTGAATCAGAAGGAAAATTATCACCCAGGCCCTATTCCAAAGCGAGAGGTCCGACAAGAACACATCACCTCCTATTTCCTGGCTGCCTTCTAGAATTTTCCCTCCGTAGTATGCCTGTGCAGCCACCATCTTGCTGCCCAAATCACATATAAGCCCTGCCCCCTGTAGCTTGGAAAGCCAGATCTGAGGAACTTCCTTCCTGCTCCTTGCTGTAAGCATTGCAGTAAAGTTACTTTCCCTTTCTCAAAGGCCAGTGTCCAGATAATTGGAAAGTCTGAGTGCTCTGGACAAGGACCCACCTTTCTGGGTTCAGTAACAATACCGGGGCTCTAGGTTTTTGGGAGGAAGACCAGAGGGGTAAAACGTCATTCTCATCAACAGGACTTACCACGGCTGACACTGATCATGATCATGATCACCTAGCGTTTGTCAGTTCTGCTTTGCAAAGTTGTTCTTGTTTTTCTCTCTTTGCATTCTGTCCTCTGTGGAAGGCATCACTATGTGCACCCTACACTTAAGGTGTTGTGAGTTGCCCTCCAGCTCCTTGAGGGTGGATTATCTACGTAAACTATTTGGAATTTTTCTGCACAGGAATTTTGCTTATCCTCCCCCATTTATTTATTTATGCAATCATTTTGTCGTACAATGTTGTTAGAAACCAAGATCTGGGTGCTAGGTGTGCTCGATTCTCCTGGGATGTCATTGCTTCTAGGCCCTCTCAGCTAACAGAGCAAGAAAATATCTGTGTGTGTACTAACCCTTGTATACACATGTATCTATAAATGTTTTTATACATAACCATCTTTATTCTTATTAAGCTAAACATTAGTTCATATTGTTGATCATTCTAGCCTCCCTTCTGTGCTTATCTGTAACCTCCTGCCCCAACAAGTGCCCATGCACAGTGGAAGGAAACACTGCCGTGGTCCTGTGCCATCCCTATGATCGGTTGTGGATCAGAACATTATCATCCATAGGATTTCATTGGCTGATTTTCAGAAGTAGACCATCAATCTGTCTTTGTCTGGAAGCTCTGCTGAAATCTTTTCCACATCATAGCAACATGAAAGCCTCCACTGACAGATGAGTGGTGGCTGTGCATGAGGTACGTTAGCCGGGAATCAAACCTGGGTCTCTCATGTTGAAGGCGAGAATTCTACCACTGAACCACCAATAATTCCCACTTAACTTCTTCTTCATGATTATTAGAAACACTCCAGTAGAGAATATCTTCACATGAACTGTATAAGGTTTTAGTTGTAAGCTGAGTACGCAGGTATTTGCTATATTATTCTTTATACTCTTTTGTTATGTCTAAAATATTTCCGAATGTGTTTACAAAATGATGTTTTTGCATGTACAGCTCTGTCTCACTTTGTCAGACTTCATCTCATTGTGCAATTTCAAGGGCACATGCTTGAGTCCCTCTCGGTGTTCACACCCAGAGTTTCTGTTGTTGCTGTTGTCTCACTGTTTTCAATCCTTGGCCCTGGACTTTGAAGTATGTATGGATCTTGCCTCCCTTTCATCTCAGCTGTGTGCTTTAACACGTATCTTAAAATAAATAAGTCATGCTCACCTCTTTTTCTGAACAGAGGATTGCTCCCACCTAGGGCCCTCAACTTGTTTCAAGGCTTGGGGGAGCTTGGAGGTCTGACTGCTTTGTTGGGAGTAATTTTCAATACTCATGCTGATATTTCCTCCTCCAGGAATTTGAATAAATAACACAGAATGCCGAGTGCATTCTCTAGCTGAACAACATGGAGGAAAAAGTAAAACTAGATCTACCAAGAAAGTGACCGAGCAGAGGGAGCACAACCCCGTGTGTTCTCCATCCGTGCGATATAGGGCACATTCTTCTTCATAGTCAGCTGTTCATTACAATCAGCCCCTAGCAACTGTCAGTAGGTGGTAATGAGGAAAACTGGAGCACCATGGGTTTTTTTATGATGTTTAAATTAATCCCATCACCCATCAATGTAACAGGCAGCTTCTCTTCTCTAATTGATAATTGTGTACCAATTAACTTAGTTCTGACGGTCATTCTCGGATTCTAAACATGTTCCCTGAGTGTCTCTAGAAAATCAAATTCATGACACACTTGCCAAATCGCATGCTTGTTTCTCCAGGAACTCGGAGGCAGTTATTCACGTGGGATCGATTAGGTGATATTTCTTCAGCAGCTTCAATGACAGTTAAATGTTGATGACTCAGGCATGTGTTCCTCCTGTCCTGAGCTTTCCTGGTGGGCGTGTCCAACCCTTTCTGGATTTCCATGGCCATCTCTCAATCACTGTGTCCAAACTTGACCTCAGGATCTTCCCAAACAAACTATGTCTCTTCTCAATTTCTCTAAATGGGTGGACACCAGCCCTCCCCTGGATCACTGCAGTGGGACTCATCTTTGCTCCATCCCACTAACCTTGCCTTCATCAGTCACCAATCTCATCAGCTCTTGCTCCCCTTAGCTCTCCCAGTGGCAGACTTGTGTCTGCCCCACTTTGCCTCTCTTTGCCAGATCCACATCGCTTCTCCTTGGGACATGTTACTATCTAACTGCGTAGTCAGACTCCAGAGTCTCTCTCTCCAGCCCTTTCTCCACACCGCAGCCAAGGAGCTTCTGAAATATCACCAATACCCCTGATAAAATGCTTCTAGGCAGTTTGTTTCTTAAAAAGTCAAACATACACTGTTATGGATTGAATTGTGTCCCCCTAAAATATCTGTTTGAATCCTAACCCCTATACCTGTGTAAAGGAGCCCTGGTGGCACAATGGTTAAATGCTTGGCTGCTAATTGATAAGTTGGTGGTTTGAACCCACTCAGAGGTTCTGTGGGAGAAAGGCTTGGTGATCTGCTTTTGTAAATAATACAGACTAGAAAACTCTATGGGGCAGTTCTACTCTGTAACACATGGGGCCACCATGAGTTGGAATCGACTCGATGGCACCTAAGAACAGTCACAGAAGATGAAATAGACAAAGAAGGACCTCCCCCAAGAGCCACACTTTGAATGTGGACTTCTAGCCTCCTGAAATGTGGGACAATAAATTTCCGTTCTTTAATGTCACCCCCTTGTGGTATTAGTGTTATAGCAGTGCTAAAAAAACTAAAGTATAACCCTGCCATATGATCCAGACATCCCACTACAGGGTCCTTGCCCAAGAGAAATGACTACTTATGTCCATACAAAGACTTGCATGTATGTGAATGTTCCCATCAGTCTTACTCATTAAAAAAAAAAAAAAAAAAAGTTGCCATCGAGTAAAGTCCGACTCACAGTAACCCTATAAGATAGAGTAGAACTGTCCCATAGGGTTTCCGAGGCTGTAATCTTTACGGAAGCCCACCAGCTTCTCTGTGGGAGAGAGATGTGGCAGTCTGTTTCCATAAAGATTTACAGCCTTGGGAACCCTATGGGGCAGTTCTACTCTGTCCTATAGGGTCGCTATGAGTTGGAATTGACTTGATGGCAACAGGTTTAATCTTTATGGAAGTAGACTGCCACGTCTTTCTCCTGTGGAGCCACTGGTACGTTCGAACCACCAACCTTTTGGTCCTAGTAGCCCAACATTTAACCACTATTCCACCAGGGCTCCTTGCCTTATTCACAGTAGCCCCAAACTAGGGACAACCCATGTGCCCATCAACAGGCAGATGTATAAAAAGGTTGGAATACACACTGTGTGGAACACACAGTGGAATACTGCTTAGCAATGAAAAGGAATGAAAGTACGCAGCAGCATGGACAGATCTGACCAAAAGAAGTCTGCCATGAAAGGGTGTATGTTGCGATTCCATTTGTTTGAAGCTTTAGAAGAGGTCAGTCTGATCTGCAGTGGCAGAAGCAGGCTAGTGGCTGCCTGGGACCTGGAAGGAGTGGGATTGAATGGGATGACGCACAAGGAAAATTTTGGAGGTATTGCAAATGATCTGTGTTTTGATTGTGGTGGTGGTGACAAGGGTGTATACATTTGCCAAAATTTAGTAAAATGCACAACTAAAATAGTTGCTTTACAATGTATATGAAAAAAATATACAAACAACCTTTAGGGCTCCCAGGTCCTTTAGTATGGAGCACCGAGTTCTTTCACAATCCTGCAAGGCCCACCACCGCCGGATCCCTGCCCTGATTTTCAGCTGCCTTTCTCCATACGTAGAATGTTCCAGAATCCTTGCTGACTCTCCCTTCTGAGGCTTTGCATGGGTTTCTCCCTCCGGTTTCTTCTTGACATCCCTCTTCTGGGAAGCTGTAGGTCGGGGGGCCCCCAGACTGGATCACGTGATTCTGCACAGTGACCGCTGCCATCCCCTGTGCACGGTGCTTTGAGCCGCCTGCCGGGGGGCCTTGGAGCCCTTGTTTGGGGTGAAGATACTTTACCTCAAGTTGTTTGGCTTTGTCCCTGGCCCCTGAATTAACCCCTAGGGAAGCTGGGGTGCACTGGCCACGCCTGAGGAGTGTATTAATGTGTAGGAATTGGTCTGGGGGCCCACCTCGTAACCAATGATGAGTGGGCAGACGGGCTGATAAAAGCTCAAAACACTGAGGCTTGATGAAGCTTCCTGAGGAGATAATCCTGGACGGGGAGCTTCCTGGGGAGGGATGTGCCATCCGCTTCGAGGACCTTTCCAAACCACGCCAGAGTACCTCTTCGTGCTGTTCTGAGTCGTATCCTGTTATTCCTGCCTGTTCTTATCCTGACTTCTAAGTTGCATCCTTTACCCTAATAAACCACATAACCTTAAGACGAGTCTGAGTTCTGTGCGACTTTGCAGTAAATTACTGAACTCAGCTGAGAAACAGACTGTCTTGAGGAAGGGGGTGATTCGTGTTGGAGTCGATGGAGGAGCAGAAAGTGAGATGTGCTTGACCTCCACCTGCTAGGAACCAGCTTTATGCTGACTCTTACTCATGAGAGCATTTGTTTACCCTGAGAGCGAGGGCTGTGTCTTTCTGCCTGTTCCACCCCACTGCCCAGCACAGCACGTGGCCCAGTGAGGATGGCCAGTGGTTGTCTGTTCAGTGACGGGGGGAAGTAATGATGAAGGGAGCTTCGTGGCCTGAGAACAAGCTAGGCTTAGCTCTGTGACCTGGGTTCCACCTCCCTGCCTCCCGTCACCCTCTGTCTTAGTCATCTAGTGCTGCCATAACAGAAATAACAAGTGGATGGCTTTAACCAATGGAAATTTATTTTCTCACGGTTTAGGAGGCTCGAAGTCCAAATTCTGGGTGGCGGCTCTAGGGGCAGGCTCTCCATGTGCTCTGGGGGAAAAGCCTTGTCTCAGATTCTCTAGGTTTCTTCTCCCTCCTTGGAGATCTCCAAAGGGAATCTGTCTTTCTCCCATTAGAGCGTGCGTGTGTGCTTCTGTATCTAGACCGCTCTTTTTATTACTCAGAAGTGTTTGGATTCTGGACACCCCCCCCCCCCACTGACATGACCTCATTAAAGTAACAAAGAAAACCCTGTTCCTAAAAGGGATTATACCCACCACCGGTATGGGGGTCAGGACTCCAACACGTATTTTGGAGGACACAATTCAACACACAACACGATCTTTATTGAACTCTGCTCTCCTGAAGGTCTGCTCAGGCCGCCCTGCCAGGGAGTTCTGATTTTGAGGCAGCACACACCGTGACTGTCCTCAGACCCCATCCTGCCAAAAACCCATCGGCTTGTTGTCTTGTGGCCTTTTCACGTGGAACCACAATGCTGACTGTTCTCGCAACTCACACAGCCAGCCCGACTCCTGGGTGAGGGTCCCAGCAGACTTCGGTGTGTGGTGTGGAACACAGGGTTGTGGCAGCATCTGTGGACAGGGGCTTCCTGGAAGGTCAAATTAGAAATAATACATTTCCGCAGGACTGGTGGAAGCAAGAGGAAGAGCTTGCTCGTAGCAGCTCAGAGAGTGTGTGGGGCTTGACAGTCAAGCATCTTGGCGGGGTTCTTAACAAGATGAAATAGAAAAGCGGGTCTTGTGTCAGGCACAATAGTGCAGAGACAAACGCTGAGACAACGCCACCCCTCCAGGCAGGATGGGGCTCTCCTTACTCTCCCGAATTTCTTTAATGTGGCCCTAATACAAAGTTTTTAAATTTTTCATGAGGAAAAACATAAAAAATTACGTTAAGACTATTAGGAGTGACCTTCTGATAAACAAGTGCCTGGCCCGCCAGCCCCATGCAGGGGGCACATGTGCCCACCCCAAGTCCCGGGTCAGCTGACCCGGAGGCAGTCTTGGCTCCAGTTAGGGCCAGAACAGCTTTTGGGGTGGATTCGTGAAGCTGCAAAGTTGGTTTTGAGAGGCAGGTGTCAGGGTTGGTTGGCTCTCTGAATGCCCACTTTGGGTTGTATTAGCTTGAATTTTTTATGTTTGCTGTCATGAAAAATTAAACCAGAATGTGCTTACCCTTTAGCAATGCTGTTTATCACTGGGATTGATAGAGAAACTGAGTTCCAAGGAGTCAAGAGTGCTTATGATGTTGCCCAAGACACATGAGATGCTGAAGGCAGGAGAAAGTGGAGCTCTGATGTGGGCTGGCTTTGCTTTCGGCTCTGGCCAGAGAGTTAGTGCCTGATGCCTGGGAAGGGTTGGACACCATGTTATGAGGGCCATCCAGGGTTGGGTTTGAGCCTTTGACAATTACTCAACATGGGACTCTTAGCATCCCCTGCCACTTTCAACCCACAGAAATCTGATTTAAACATGTCATTATTAGTATGAACTGTGGTCAGCGGTCTGTCCTTCCTCAAGCTCAGCCTCCTGGGTCATCTCCCTAAAGAGCAGCTTCGAGAACATCATCACCCACTGAAAACCCTTCTGAGGTGCCTCAGTGCTCACATCGGTAGATAAAATCACCCCCAGGGAGTCAGGGCCCCACAGCTGGCTAGAGACGGACTTTCCAACATTATTTTCCTACCTGGTGGGGGTGGGAGGAAGAGGAGCAGGCAGAGGGACCAGCATGCTGCTATGAAGTCCTGGTCAGCAGCCAGCTGGTGGCTGCAATGCTGGCGCTAAAGACCAAACCAAACCAGTTGCCATCGAGTCAACCTTGACTCCTGGTGACCCCATGTGTGTCAGAGCACAATTCCCATGTGGAGAGTGTCCTGAAAGTTCTCCTCAGGGCTCCTTTCCTTTCTCCACGCTCTTCCTGACCAGCAAGATCTCACCATAAGTTTGCCCATCAAAAGGATGCCCGAGTTTGAAGTTCCAGTTCAAATGCCATCTGCTCCATGAAGCCTCTCCAAGTCCCCCGGTCACTAGCAGACCTTCTTCTTGTTGCACTTGAGTTGGCTTTTGACTCTCTCGTTGAGCATCTACCATGTTCTTCTACACCTCTGTGAGGGCAGGGTCCTCCGTGGTCCCATTCCCGTCTCAGACCCGGGGAGAGTGGGCGTGAAGCTAACACTTCTCGAATGAAGGGGTGGATGGAGGACACACTTACGTACGTGTGTCTGCTCCTTACACCGACATGGAGGGTAACACTCCCCCTGTGGTCTACGTACGTGAAGGGAACTGAACCTTAGACAGGTAAACGACCAAGCCAGACACAGGTCTGCTCACTCCAAAGTTATGCTCTAGCAGTTGTGAAAAGCTGTTATTCACTCATTCATTCATTTGTTCTTTCATTCAGTAACAGTTTTTTGAGTATTACTGCGCGTCTGGTATCAGAGTTATTTGTAAGACTTGAGTAATTAGTTACCTAGTCTGAAAAATGAGCATAACAACTGCACCGACCTCAGTGAGGCACTATTGTTGAGATACTACACAGAAGACAGAATAGTCTCGGCACAGGGTCAGTGCTCAGTAAAATTTACTCGACTTCATTGTGAGTTCCATGGGGCAGAGACCATGCCCCATTTGCTGGTTTTATCTCCTACTACTCACTCTGGAGGGAGCCCTGGTGGCCCAGTTGTTAAGCACTTGGCTGCTAACTGAAAGTTTGGTGGCCAGCACCCACTAGTTGCTCCATGGGAGAAAAGCCTGGCGATATGCTCCTGTAAAGATTACAGCCCAGAAAACCCTATGGTGCAGTTTTACTCTGTCACATGGGGTCACTATGAGTCAAAAATCGACTTTACAGCACCCAACAACAACAACATCAGCTCACTCCGGCATGCAGCAGGCATTCCAAATTGATCAAAAAACGTTTATACCATTATAGAAGACTCGACAGCAACTAACAGCAACAGTAATGAGTTGTAGTTTTATTCATCCTACTAGAAATACACACACAAAACTGACCAGTCAGAACAGGGCAGTTGAAGCTGGGAGTGAGGGCAAGGGCTGCACTGGAGGAAAGTGGATGCCGTGCACTGAGTCGCTTTTATTTGGACCTTCCAGCCCTGGTCCTCTAACTCTCCCAAAATGATTGGCTGCGCCACAGTCTTGCAAGGGATTGGTTAGTTCACTAGGCAGATTGAGTGATTTGTGGTCTACGTAGGGGGCTGTACAGTTTGTGATCCGGTGGGAGAACCATGGCTTGAAATTGACAAGAAATAGGCTTACATAAGGGCCAGTGGCACAGAGGTTCATGGGGGGCCTCAGTACCATCAAGAAGAGCCTGGAGCAGAGCACATCCTTTGCACCTGGGTCCCTGTGCTGGGAACCTCCTAGGCTCAGAGGAGAGAGCCATAGCACTGGAGATGGTGCAAAATAGTGAGAGGCAGTGTGTGTGGGCTTGTGGGCCCACAGAGCAAGGGCTGAGCACCTTCGAGTAGGAGGCTTGCCTGCGGAGTAAAAGGAGCTTTAACAGTTGCTTGTACAGGGCAAGAAAGGCCAGAGCACGCCCTGTGCAGGGGCTGTGTGCCCTCCTCCCTGGGCAGCAGGGCCCTGGGTAGCATGGAGTCAAGAGATCCCACAGTCCTGGGTAGCGTGGGGCGAGCCGGCCAAGAGGCCCAGCAGCAGAGCAGAAGGCTCTGGAGCTGTCTGCACAGGCCCCCCAGCAATGTGGTGGTAGCTGGAGGCAGTGGTGACATGAACATGGCATACGACATCTGACCTGAGAAACGGCATGCCTGCCCTGTGAGGTAAGAATGGACATGGGTCACTTGGGGAAGCCAAGTGTTTCCCCTTTGAGAATCTGTTGTTACTGTTTGCTTTCTATAAATGATGACAGTGGCTGTCACTTTGCCAACACTGTGCGCCTCGTGTGTCCAGCTTGATCACAGATGAGCACCGCTCCTGTGGAACGTTGATACCAGAGACGGCCGTGCTCATTCCTAGACGTCTCCTGTCTGCCTGGGAGTCTGAGGCTCAGGCTGTCTGCATGTGCAATGAGACAGACAGACAGAGCTTGCAGCTGAGGTCTGAAGTCTCAGAGAACAGACTTCTTCCTTGGAAGGCACCCCCCAGAGGGGACTGATTATGCCCCTAGGAGTATGTGGGCTTTTCCCCGGGGCATCCCGCTGATATTCTGAAGACGAAGTGTTTGAACATGAGGCACTGACGGCATGACGTTGGATCCAGTGGTGTCTATCTCAACACATTCAAACGCGCTGTCACTAAAGTAGCTCAGGTTGATGTAAGGTTCTCTCTTTTCCCAGAGTGATTAGAAATCTCCCGGGCTCTGAAAAGATGAGATGATGGTTAGACACATCGCCCAAAGTTTTTATGTGGCGGGAACAAGAAGCTGAAAGTAAAAGAAACCCTACCGATGAAGGAATGCCAGAAGAAGCTCATTAATTCAGATTCTGGAAACCTGAAATGTTGAACTTTCAGATGTGGGCCAGGAGGAAGGCTCCTTTTGTCTTAAGATTGTTCAGCAAATGAATCGTGAATCAGGCGCGATGGTAGAATCAGACTCGTATTTTGAGTTTCTTTCCTTACTTGTTTTATAAGCTTGACATATTTACTCAAAAAGAATATAATAATATACATCAAAAAGCCTTTTTATCATTGGGTATGTGACTACCTGAAACTGGTTTTCTACTAATTCTGTCAATTTGGCGATGTTTTACTCATGAACACTGTTCTCACCAGTAATTCTGTCACTGTTTGGCCCTTCAGTGGCAGAGATTCTGCAAAGAGTTACAAAAGTTGTTGTGAGTGTGGGCTGAAGGGAAGGTGAACTTTGCTTTCTCTGTAAGGTGCAGAGAGGAAGAGGAGGAGGAGGAGGAAGGAAAAGGATGATGGTTGGAGTATAGGTGCTGAAGCCAGGCAGGCGCGGGCTGGGTCAGCCCATCACCGATTCATGGCCAGCGGGCTTGGTTATTTTCCTAACCGCAGTCACGGCTGAGCTCTGGAGAAGTCTGCAGGTGGGTGGGCTGTAGGAGGTTCATCAGGGTGTGCCCTTGGGATCCACACCTGTGGGGGAGAGGAGCCAGGAAGACAAGTTGCAGTCAAGTTGACCCTGACTCATGGCCACCCCATGTGTGTCAGAGTAGAACTGTGCTCCATGGGGTTTCCAGGGGCTGATTTTTTGGAAGTAGATTGGCTGGCTTTTCTTTTCCGGTGCCTGTGGGTAGACTTGAACCTCCAACCTTTTGATTAACAGCTGAGTGCGCTGTTTGCACCACCTGGGGACCCTCACAGAGGCTGAGCAGCTGGTTATTATCAGAGAGAAGCCAAGAGTTGGGATCAGAGACTGTCTTGCAATCTTCACAGTGGTCCTGTCTTGCAATCTTCACAGTGGTCCTGTCTTGCAATCTTCACAGTGGTCCTGTCTTGCA
>NW_004443944.1:3194745-3204597 GCF_000243295.1 Trichechus manatus latirostris
CTGTCTTGCAATCTTCACAGTGGTCCTGTCTTGCAATCTTCACAGTGGTCCTGTCTTGCAATCTTCACAGTGGTCCTGTCTTGCAGGCATTGCTTGAGGCGAATTTGAAGGGCCTCTTTGTTTATGCTGACTTGTTCTGCTCTTGCTAGGAGGATGGGCACATGTCTGATGGATCAGGCAGATGCTGTGACCTTCGGATACCGTTGCAGACGGAACGAAACCAGAAGACTCACCTTTCATCTAGCATGCACCCTTAGTGCCCCTGCCTCCCCTCCCATGCGGGGGACCAGCCCCACCAGCTGCACCCTGACCCACAACTGCTTCTGCATGTGGACTGCAGACCAGCTCTGAAGGTCTGGAAACTTAAACGTTTCCAAGTTCAGCACAGAAAAAACAGGTGTTTCCGGAGATGCTTCCCATTCCCGCAGCACCAGTGGCAGAAGCACATACATAATTTAAAAATGATACATTTTCAATTATTGTGAGTTTCCCAAACAAGAGACTGTTTTTGGCCAGTGTTAAATGCAGCCAGGTGATCATTAAAATCTTGCTTGTGTTGACACTTCCTTCAGCTCTGAAACTAAGTTAAATTTTCTTAGTAGTAAATGAGACCTCTTGGGAAAAGCTTTTCAAAAAAAAAAAAAGATTAAAGCAGTTTTTTTTTTTTCTTCCTCCAGCAAAGAAATAAAGAACTAAAGAAAGGGAAAGAGGGATAGACTTCAATTTTACTGCTTGTTTTCGAACCTACGTCACGGCCAGTGTCCCACTGAGATGGAAATCATTCCGCGCTGGAGGAGCAAGGCTGAGAATGTGTGCTGCTGTGAAGTGTATTGACATGATCATCCCACTAATGCGTGCTGATATTTTAGCCCAAATTGACCGCAGCACTGGAAGCTTTGGGCAGTGTTATCTAACATATCAGATATATATTCTGATGTGATCTCATTATTACAGAATTAATTCAGATCCTTGTAGGATGTTTTGAAATGCCTTCCAGAAATAACAAAACTGACAGCCTGAGAAATCATATTTTGGTGGCACCTTAGCAGAAAGTCAGAAGAAATCAGTTTGATCTTCCAAGCTGAAAAGCGCCCTGCTCAGACTCCTTCCAGTCTGGAGATCCTGTGTCTGTAAAAATACCCCATCACAGTCAGAGATGACGAGACATGTCAACTCACAGTTCCTTGGTTAGATAATCGATTTCTCATTAAACTCCTATACATACAATTTCTATTCCTTTCAAGTCAAAACTCAACCCCCGCATCTGCCTTTCCAAAACTCCTCTCCTTAAAATGTCTATGAAACGGAGAAAGTTTAATGCATTTTCAAATGAGAAATTTAAGAAGAACCTTAGACGTTATAAATAGAGAATTTATAAATATAAGTTATGTTATTGTATGTGTTAGGTGCTATTGAGTCGATTCTGACTCATAGTGACCCCACCTAATGGAGTAGAACTGCCCCACAGGGTTTTCTAGGCTGGAATCTTTATGGGAGCAGATCGCCAGGTCTTTGTCCTGTAGAGGCTCTGGGTGGGTTCAAACCACCAAAGTTTTCGGTTTGCAGCCAAGTGCTTAACCATTGTGCCACCAGGGCTCCCTGTATAAGTCATATGTAAATTCATATTTATATATGAACATTTATCCATATACGTATGTATTTAAAGTTAGATCTATAAATATACAAATACTTATTATGTAAATATGATGACATCTCCAGCTAAGTGGTCTTGATGGTGTTCTCCGAG
The DNA here is from genome assembly GCF_000243295.1 of Trichechus manatus latirostris. Taxonomy (NCBI): domain Eukaryota; kingdom Metazoa; phylum Chordata; class Mammalia; order Sirenia; family Trichechidae; genus Trichechus; species Trichechus manatus. Next base: position 3,196,493 of record NW_004443944.1, read on the forward strand.
GGTTGTTGGTGTGTGTGTATCTTTGGGTCTGTGTTTTAGATCCAAGTGAGGACAGGAAGTTTGTCAATCTTTCGCCTTGGGAATTGTGTCTCCATGACACCTGACGACCACGCATATCTGCATAAAATACAGGTGTTACGATTAACATAAGTGGTGTGTCCAGATGGCAGACTCCATATTTTTTCTTTTCATCCAGGTGTCTTGGCTAGCTTTTTCTAAGCAACTTTCGTGCTCTCAAAATATCCCGTATAACTTCCCGTTGTCTGCTGCATTCGAGAAGGCTCTGGTGCCTTGTATCTGATTACAGCTGATAAGGTCCTGGGTTTGAATTTCAGGTCCTGTCTCTTACTGTGAGACTTGAGGAAAGTCAGTGAAAAGCCATTTCAATGCATTAGTTTCCTCATCTGTAAAATGAAGTTGACTAACAGAATCTACATCTGTTGTGAAGATTAACAGCATTGCTTCGCTGGAATGGCTTAGAATGGTGCCTGGTACATCACAAGCACAGGGGACATGGCAGCCATTGATTACTGCTGTAGTCATTGGAGTGTGGGACCTTCGTTTGCTGTGTTGATTTAATGCTTTGAAGATTCTATGACTTTTTACAGGTGGATGGTAAAAGGACTGGATAAGAAACTTTCCTCAACTCACCTTTTATAAAACCCACATTTTATGTTTGATCACGTGTTCAGCCGTTTTTCCCAAGAAGCACAATGTACTGTGTCTTAATCATCAGAATTCAATACAAAGTTTCATGTCAGTATAGAAGGAGGTTCTATTAGCCATAAAATATGCCTACCTCCTTTTTTAAGTAAAGTGGAAGGACATTAAATAGAGTCTTCTGGTTGAAGACAGTGCAGAATGACGGCTTTAAAGTTCAGACTGGGACTTGAGGTAAAGGTTGCCTTTCTACTTTTACAGCTGTATGGATTTCTAGTAACAGTCTCTAAAGAAGCTTCTAAATTGTTCTATGGAAACGGGGCATGTGATAGAGTTCGGTAGTGGTGGTGGGTGGGAGACTTCTACAAAAGGTGGCTAGGGTAACTTATCTGAAAATGAAAAATTTAAGCTAACACCTAGATGATGAAAAGGGGACTGTCGTTCAAAGATCTGGGGGACGTAGGCTCCAGGCAGTGGGATGCAAGTGCCTTTGTGTGTGTGTGGGTGTGTGTGTGTGTGTGTTTGCATGCTATCTCTCTCTTTCTGTGTGTGTGTGTGAAAGAGAGGAAAAGAGAAAGACATAGATGCACTGTGGTACATGAATTACAGTATTACATCCTCTCTCTCCAGCTAGCTCTGTGCCAGGCTCTGTAAGGTCCTGCTTTCTCTCCCCCTGCCAGGATCCTGGGTGCACTCTCTGGTCACATTTGAGATCCCAGGATATGCTAAGTGTCTCTCGGCCCTGCGACCTGCCCAGAAGTTGGGAGGATGATGTCTCTCCTTGTCTGACTGACACACGTGTTGGGTTGGAGTAGGTTCTTTGCCTTTACACAGCTGTGTATGCCCCTTGGCACACCTTCTAGAACCTGGATAGAACTCTCCTGGCCGAGAGGAGGGTTGTACGTTAGAGTTTCTGTCGACGGTCCTTGGGTCTGAGAGAAAACAAACCAAAGCAAGCAAGCACCATGCAGCCCTTTCTCGCAGAGCCAGAGAAGACGCCTCTGTGGTCTGTGGGTCCCAGCAGGTAGATAGCAGCAGCTGGGGAAGGGCGTGTGTCCTGAGTCCCAGCTGTCCAGGGACTGGCCGCTGCGCCTGTTCTGTGGGTCCAGCAGGGAACAGACCTGAAGGTCACCTGGGTGGCCTGGATTGTCCAGGTACACCGAGGATGACCAGGCATGGAGGGCAGAGGAGCCCCTGATGAAAGTAAACCACCACCCTTCAGAAACGTAGAACCAAAGCCAATCATACACACATAGACACACACAGTGACACAAAGACACACTCACACAGAGACATACACACTTACACACAAACACAGTCACACACTGATGCACACACATGCTCACACACAGTCTGACACACACATATACACACTTGCATACATTCTCACACTCACACATAAATATGCACACTTACACAAAGACACATTCACACATTGATACACACTGACACACACACATACATTCTCACACACACTGACAGACACACACACTGACACACAAATACATTCACTTATACACATTCTCACATTCATACACTCATACACTGACATACACACACACACAACACACACACATTCTCACACAGACACACTCTGACACACACGTACACCCACACTCACACAATGACATACACACACTTACACACACGTTCTCACACACTGTTACCGAAACTCCAACTGGTGCCTTGAAATCAAGTTTGCTCTGTTGGCTTGAAGGCCAGGAGGTCTGAACCGTGCTGAAGAATTGTGCTGACCAGCAAGGAACTTCTGGTTACCAAGTGGATTGGCCAACCCAAGGTCCTCTCATCTCTGGTCAAGAATTACTGCTCTCTCTCATGTATTTCTCATGGTTTATTGCTATTGGTTTCATTGCTTTATCTTATTGTTAATGTGATTTTTTCCACGGTTCTATTTGATCCGTTAATACTGGTATGAGGAAAAATGATGGAAACCCATGCACACTTAGTTGATACCTGCTCTTCTTCGAAACACTTGTTTAATGATTATAATAAATTTAAAGTTGATTTTTTCCAATCAAGCAGATGTGTCTACATATATAAAATATCTATATGTCTGGCATTTTAATGCATTAACCGATACCACCCAAATAAAGTAAAACAGGAGTCCCTGGGTGGTACAAATGGTTAAGTGCTCTATTACTAACCAAAAGGTTGGCCGTTCTCATCAGAAATGGTTACTTAATGCCATCAACTCCTTTTTGGGCATCTATTTGCACAATGACAGCTCTGATGTCTCCTGCCTATTAATGTAATGATTTACATGGTTGTGATTCTTGCAGCTAAGCCCTGATTGTGCCTCTGGAATGATCTCTATTGGTCAGTGTGGATGTTTTATACAGGAATTTGCACCTTCACTCATAAGTGAGATGGAGCTAAATTTTCTTTTCTTGTTTACCTTTATCCTGTTTTGGTTTCGGAGTCATTCTAAACCTTGTAAAATTAATTCAGAAGATAGTCATACAGAGCCCTGGGGGCCCAGTGGTTAAGAGCTTGGCTGCTAACCAAAAGGTTGGCAGTTCGAATCCACCAGCCACTCCTTGGAAACCCTGTAGGGAAGTTCTACTCTGTCCGATAGGGTTGCTGTGGGTCAGAACCGACTCAAGGGCCCCTAACAACAACGACAATGTTCATATATTTCATATTCTCATGAACAAAGAAATACGCTCCTTGGTGGTTTGATGGCACTCATGCATAATTCCGCCTGGGCCTGGAGGTATTTTAGGAATCAGGAAGGGGACAGTGTTATGGTTACATGGCATAAGGGGTGTCACTGGCTTTGGAAGTCTTTCTATTTTCCCTTTTAATCTGCAGAGGATTCCGGGGTTGTCTTCACAGAGACCACGTGGTCCTGTACCCACCATTCCATAGCCAGTTTCTTAGCTCCTAACCTGGAGCATCGTCTGTAGACACAGTGATGGAGGAAACTCTGCATCAGCCCTGGAGGAGCCACTGCTCTTCAGGGCAATAAAGTTCCAAGGAAGAGAGACAATGGCTACAAGAGTAAGAGTATGAGGCACCCAGCCCTGGACCACAAACTCAGTCTCAGCGTCAGACTCTGGGCCTCAGCTCCTGAGCGTGATTCCAGAATGAGAGGAGAACTGAGCACACAGAGGCTGTGGCTCACCTGGCAATTTTTATTTCTAGTTTTCCTGGGACTGAGTGGAGTTGCCTGACCTTGCGTGATCTGCGGGGCAAAACTTCCTGAGCATAGTGATGGGACTTTCCTAAAACAGGGGCCCAGGTGCCCTGGAGGACTGCCTGGTACAGATGCAGATTGACCCATAATCAGGGTTCTAGGAAGGTCCCTTTCTGGATGGACTTGTGTTCTCCCAAAATAGATGTTGGAATCCTAACCCCTATACCTGTGGTTGTAATCTAATGTAGGGTAATTACCTTTCATCTAATGTAATGTAATCACCCACCCTAACGCAATCTAGGGTAATATAATCAATCAAGCAGTCGAGGTCATACTAGTGTAGGGTGGATCCAAACCTAATCACTTCTGAGTTATGTAAACAGCAGTATAGACACACACACACACACACACGGGGGGGGTACAGATGTCAAGTGAGGGTCCTCTATGAGCCAAGGAACCAAGGAAAGCCAGGGACTGCCTACAAGGAAAGCATCGACACGGCAGAGACCCTGGTTTGGACTTTTAGTCTCCAGAACTGTGAGAAAACACATTTCTGTTCTTTAAAGCCACCCACATGTGGTGTTTCTGTTACAGCAGGATGAGGAAACGGAGACGGTCCCCTGGGACCACCGAGTGAGGACCTCTTCATTTAGAAACACAAGTCCAGAGAGTTAGGCCAAGGCCACATGAGTCAGAGCAAGAGCCCGGCCTAGCACCCCATTGTCCCGGGCCTGAATCTTGACCCTTCCTGTTTGGAATTTACGATAAACTAATTAATGTGTTTCAGTTGTGTTTTGTTTTGCACTGCAGAACCTTTAATCCTTTTGTTACTACATTTGTTCTTGTTTTTTTTTTTTTTTTTTTTTTTTGAGGACATGTGTTTTCAGTATTGGAATGCATGCTTATAAATTGAGTGTGTTTAAATTTTTCATGGGTGATATGGATTTTGAGAAATATGATCTGGCAATACAATCTGCCAATAAGGCGAGTGGCACTTTGGTGTCATCAATCTGTGGCACAACAGTATGTCACTGAGAACTAGGTAGATAATTTATTAGATTGGAGCCCTGGCAGTCCAGTGGTTAAGAGCTCAGGCTGATAACCAAAAGTTCAGCAGTTCGAATTCACCAGCTGCTCCTTGGAAACCCTATAGGCAGTTCTACTCTGTCCTATAGGGTTGCTGTGAGTCAGAATCGACTTGATGGCAATGTTTTTTTCCATTAGGTAACATGGGGAACCTCTGGTTTTCCAAATATGACACAGAAAAACCAAAACAAACCCATCAGGGCTCCCTAACTATCATGCAGGAAAGCCATAATTATGTTTGCAAGCCTTACCTCACAGAAATAAAAAGGAAAAAAGTCAAAAGTCTATACAACTAACACATCCAGGAAGCATCATCTAATAGGATGCTCAGTGAGGCTCCAACTCCAGTCTGCTGAGCTTCACGCATTTCAAAAGGAAACCACCTTGACACTAGATGCATTAGAACTGGAATAACACCTTACCTCTGAGGCCCAGAGGCATAGAAAGTGGCTGGCACACTGTTTAGGCCAATGGTAATGAAAGGGTTAAATCTGAGAGCTTAAAACAAAACACATTTGGAAAACAACAGAACGTTTTCCCAAAGTAATTTCTCATCCTGGTTGCTTTATGTATGAACATATTAATAGTTCAACTCTCCAAGCTCCCAGCTGGTTTTTCTAGAGTCTAAGCAATAACTGATACACATGTCTTCTCTTTGCTGCTGTTTTTCCCTCCTTTTATTTTAGAGAACTCACACAAACTTTTCTTGTTTTCACTGCCATTATCTTTAATACCCATGATGACGTGATCAGATAATAAAAAATAGCATTGGCCGTGTAAACATTTTAAACTTCTTGTTTTAAACTATACAATCAATACATGTGAACATTATCATTAAGGAGTCCTATTGGCACAATGGTTAAATACTTGGGTGCTAACTGAAAAGTTGGTGGTTCTAACACACCCAGCAGCTCCAAGAGAGAAAGACCTGGTGATCTGCTCCTGTAAAGATTACAGCCTAGGAAACCCTATGAGACAGTTCTACTCTGTCCTATTGAGTTGCTACAAGTTGGAATTGAACGGACAGCACCCAGTAACAACGGCAACAAACACTGTCATTATTACAAAAAAAAAAAATGCATGACTTTACTGAGTACTTGGCACTATTATCTAAGATACTTTTCCTTGTGAGCAAGCATTTTTGTGTGCAAAGAACTCTACAGCCCCTAAAGGAAGTATGTTAGTCATCTATTGCGGAGTCACTTATTATCCTAGAAACAGCCATGGAAAGCAACAAATGTTAATTATCATGTGTCTTCGGTGGAGTTGGAATCTGGGAGGAGTGGCAGGGCAGTTCTAGCTCTGGGTCCCTCAGGAGGCTACATTCAGGATGTCGGGGACCTGTGGTCATCCCAGAGCTGCACTGAGGGAGTGAGTATGTGTTCCCAAGCTCACTCACTGGCTGTGGGCTGGTCACAGTGCCGAGCTGTGCAAGGCACTCCTCATGGCTACTTCAAGACATGGATGCCAGCATCCCCCAGAGAGAGAGACAGAGCCCGAGACAAAAGTTGCAGTCCTTTTATAACCCAGTCTCAGAAGCAGCACCCCATCACTTGTACCATATTCTATTCCCTAGAGATGAATCACAGGTCTAGCTCACACTCAGCAGGATGAGATTACACAAGGGTGTGAATTCTAGAATGTGAGACCATTGGGGTCATTTTAAAGGCTTGTTATGGGTTGAATGGTATGAGTTGAACTGTGTCCTCCCAAAAGTTATGTTGAGGTTCTAACCCCTGTGCCTGTGAATGTGGCCCTGTTTGGAAAAAGAGTCTTTGAAAATGTTATCAGTTGAGTTAATGAGGTCATACCTGAGTAGGTGAGTCCTAAGCCCTTCTAAGAGTGTCATATCAAAGGGGAAAATGGACACATAGGCAGAGTCACTCACGGGGAGAACATGCCACGTGAAGATGCATCTACAAGCAGCGAAGGAACACCAAAGACTGGCAGCAGAAAACAGAAGCAGGGAGAGACATGGAACAGCTCTCTCTCAGAGCCTTCAGAAGGAATCCATACAGCTGAAATGCTGAATTGGGACTCCCAGGATCCATAACTGTGAGGCAATAAGTTCCTGTTCTTTAAATCCACCCAAATTTTGTGGCATTTTGTTTCTTGGCCATAGGAAACGAATGTCCAAAGTATATGAGACAAAGTCTAGCCCTTCTCGCCTCCGAGGAGCATGCTGGCTGTACTTCTTCCGAGACAGATTTGTTCGTTCTTCTGGCAGTCCATGGTATAGTCAATATTCTCCGCCAACACCATAGTTCAAAGGCATCAATTCTTCCTTGATCTTCATTCATTGTCCAGCTTGCACATGCATATGAAGCAATTGAAAATTTTGCGTGCATATGAGACGACACATTGTTGGATGACCTCAAGGGTTCAGCCATCTCAGAGACATCTCAAGTATAGATTTGAAACATTGAACATTAATGCCCGAAGACCGGATGGGTTGTGGGATGACATCAAGGACATCATATGTGAAGAAAGCAAAAGGTCATTAAGAAGACAGGAAAGAAAGAAAACACCAAAATGGATGTCTGAAACTTCCTCTTGATGGTAGAATAAGTAGCTAAAGCAAAAGGAAGAAATGATGAAGTAAAGGAGCGGAACAGAAGATTTCAAAGAGCTGTCCAAGAAGACAAAGTAAAAGTATTATGATGAAATGTGCAAAGATCGGGAGTTAGAAAACCAAAAGGGAAGAACACGCTCTGCACTTCTCAAGCTGAACGAACTGGAAAAAATTCAAGCCTTGAGTTACAATATTGAAGGATTCTACGGGCAAAATATTGGCCAACATAGGACACATCAAAAGAGGATGGAAGGAATACACAGAGTCAATATACCAAAAAGAACTGGTCAATGTTTACGCATTTCAGGATATAACATATGACCAAGAACCGAAGGTAATGAAGGAAGAAGTCTGAGCTGCACTGAAGGCATTGCAGAAAAACAGGGCTCCAGGAATTGATGAAATACCAATTGAGATGTTTCAATAAGGCTGAAAGCACTCACTCATCTATGTCAAGAAATTTGGAAGACAGTTACCTAGTCAAACAACTGGAAAAGATTCATATTAGTACTCACTCAAAAAACGGTGATCCAGCAGATTGCAGAAATTATTGAACAATATCATTAATATCACACGCAAGTAAAATTTTCCTGAAGATAGTTCAAAAGTGGCTGCAGCAGTATATCAACA
>NW_004443944.1:3204743-3226588 GCF_000243295.1 Trichechus manatus latirostris
AAGAATGGGAATTCCAGAACTCTTAACTGTGCTCATGCAGAACCTGTACATAGAACAGGAGGCAGTGGTTCATACAGAACAAGGGGATACTGCATAGTTCAAAATCAGGAAAAGCATGGATAGGTCAGGATTATATCCTTTCACCATACTTATTCAATCCGTGCTGAGCAAATAATCCAAGAAGCTGGACTATATGAAGAAGAATGTGGCATCAGGATTGGAGAAAGACTCATTAGCAACCTGAGATACGCAGATATCTTAGGTGCAAATGACACAATCTTGCTTACTGAAAGTGAAGAGGACTTGAAGCACTTATTGATGAAGATCAAAGACCACAGCCTTCAGTATGGATTACACCTCAGCATAAAGAAAACAAAAATCCCCACAACTGGACCAATAAGCAATATCATGATAAATAGAGAAAAGATTGAAGTTGTAAGGATTTCATTTTACTTGGATCCACAATCAGCACCCATGGACGCAGCAGTCAAGAAATCAAGCGACGTATTGCTTGGGCAAATCTGCGGCAAAAGACCTCTTTAAAGTGTTGAAAAGCAAAGATGGCACCTTGAAGACTAAGTTGCAACTGATCCGAGCCATGTTGTTTTCAATTGCCTAATACGCATGTGAAAGCTGGAGGATGAATAAGGTAGACTGAAGAAGAACTGACACTTTTGAATTATGGTGTTGGCAAAGAATATTGACTATACCATGGACTGCTGGAAGAACGAAGAAGCCTGTCTTGGAGGAAGTACAGCCAGAATGCTGCTTAGAAGCAAGAATGGTGAGACTTTGTCTCACGTACTTTGAACATATTATCAGGAGGGACCAGTCCCTGGAGAAGAACATCATGCTTGGTAAGGTAGAGGGTCATCCTCAACCAGATGGATTGACACAGTGGCTGCAACAATGGGCTCAAACATAGTGACTATTGTGAGGATGGCACAGGACCAGGCAGTGTTTCGTTCTGTTGTACGTGGGGTCGCTACGAGTCAGAACCGACTGGATGACACCTGACAACAGCAGCAGGAGAGGAAGACACTACCACCGCGGTCCAATAATTGGCATTCATTGGCTTGGACCAGCTGCTTACTGGGTCATCTTATTATTCCAACAAACTCAATAGCCTATTTATTTAAAATATGCTAACAAAGTGTAAACCATCGGTAACTGTTGGAGGAGATGGTACTTTAAATAGGCCTTCTGCTAATTAACCCCTAACACCCGTCACCCTTGATCAGAGACACATCGATAGAGGACCTCAGGGTTCAACTAGCTGAGACCCTGAAGTTAATCAAAGGCAACCTTTGGAGCCTAAAACCTTAAAAGCAATTTCCCTCTCTAGAGGTGAGAAAGGAGACTTCCGGGTGTCAGAATCTATCCCCAGGTCTGTAAAGGGAGCGGGTGGGGGTAGTGGGGGGCTACTCAGGAATGGCGTTGTTCCCTGGGCGTTTTACAAACATGTTGTATTTTATTGTTGTGAGTATAGATACAGCACAATGTTTGCCAGTTTCACATTTTTTCCGTTTCTGACATCCGTTACGTTAACCATGCTGTGCGGCCATCGCCCGTCAGTGCGGCAGCACTGGTCACGATAGGCAAAGGGCGGAGCGCCCTAAATGTCCGTCAGTGGAGAAGTGGATAAACATAATGTGGTCCATTCATACAATGGGATACAATCAGCCGTAAAGAGAGATGACGTCCTGATGCAAATATGGTCTTAAATGCCATCTCTGTCCAGAGCTCAAGACAGGCCCTGTTTTTCCTCCGAGCTTCTTCTCGACTCTCCCAGGCCCCTCCTGGGCACTCGGCTACACAGCTGACCTGTGTCTCTGGGGGTCCCTTCAATTCTCCACCCCCCCTTCTCGTGGCTACATCATCCTCTGAATCACCCAGGCCACTTGGCACTTCCACTCTGAATTACAGCTGTCGCGTGATGAGCGTATCCGGTCCATTCCCATCTCCTGCCCTGGTCTCCGCTGCTCCCTCTGCCTGGAGCCCCTCCCGCCCCCCCAGTTCTCTGCTTGGTTCCCTCTCTTTCCTTCAGTCTCAGCCCCACATGCCCTCCCCAGCTCACTCACCACTGACCTCTTACCCCAGGGACTCTCATTTATAAAAAGTTTTCTCTCCTGCATGGAATGTGTCGCTAATACTGCTCTCTCAAGGACTGAATTGTGTTCCTTGAATAATAGGTGGAAGCTCTAACTCCTGTACCTGTGAATGTGAACCTGTTTGGAGGAAATAGGGTTTTTCTTCAAAGAATGTATCAGTTTACTGGATTTTTACTCGAATAACTCGCGCCTTCTATGTTTGTTTGCCGACCACAGCTTCCACACCCACTCAGAGGTATTTTCCTAAGTGTGCTATGCTAGTTCTTTTTACAGCAACACGTAGTCATTCCGGGGTTGGATGGGTTGTAATCCTAATCCTTTCTGAGGAGTGTTTTATAAAAGGGGAGAAGAGATAAGGAAATTGGGTCCACTCAGAAGGAAGACAGCATATGGGGGTTCATCTATAAGCTAAGGCGTGCATGGGGCTGCCAGAAGCTGAAAGAGATGAGGAAGGATCTTCCCATAGAGCCCATACAGAGAGAGAGAGACACCCTGAATTTAGACTTCCAGCTTCCAGAACTGTGAGAAAATACATTTCTGTGCTTTAAAATTACCCACTCTGTGGCTCTTCGATATGGCAGCCCTGGGAAATTAACATGGTCCCTGGGTGGCACGAACAGTTAACACTTGACTAGTAACCAAAAGTTGGCGGTTCAAATCCACCCAGAAACACTGCCGAAGAAAGGCCTGGTGATCTACTTCCCTAAGATCACAGCCACCGAAAACCCTATGGAGCACAGTTCTACTCTGACACACATGGGTTCACCAGGAGTCAGAATCAACTTGAAGGCATTGAGTTGTGTTTTGTCTGTTTGTGTGGTTTTTTTTGGAAACTAATACTGCTTCTTGTTTATCTCCTCAACTGGATGCAAACTCCAGGAAGGCAGAGGCCCCTTCCGGTCTTCTCTGTGCTGCTTCTTCATTTCTAGAACACCACGTGACACCTGGCAGACGCTCGGGTGAATATTCATCCACAGGATGGATGAAATCTCGCTGTGATGCTATGAATTACATGCGTGGTTCTTGTTATCTTTGAATCGCCCCGAAGGCCTGGTACAATCTTTGCATTCAGTAGGCACTCAGTAATATTTATTGCTGGAATGAAAGGACGGAATGAATGGGTTTGCCCATTACGCATTAGACTCCTAGTGGTGCTCTTTGTAAAAATGTCGGGTCTGAACACGTTCTGTGTGATAGCCTGTTTTAGTGTTTCCCTAAATTCAATTTTGTTCCGTTCACTTTCTTGATTTTTCCATGTCTGTGTACCAGTAGCACAATCATTTATGTAACATATTCCTTAAAATAACTCAATTTTTATACTTAATTTAGTGAGGAGACTTCCATCATTATTGTAAATGGGAAACTGGTATCATTTGTTATGAATTGGAGGTAACCCTTGAAACTAAATATAATAAAATGAAACACTATTAATAAATTGTAGCTACCCAGTGAAGGTGCTGACTTTGAGGCTGGCATTCTCTCTTTGTTATAAAAGGAGATTAAAAATCTACTGCCCTCGAGTTGATTCTGACTCATAGAGACCCTGTAGAACAGAGTAGAACTGCCCCACAGGGTTTCCCAGGAGTGGCTGGTGGATTCTAACTGCCAGCCTTTTGGTTGGCAGCTGAGCTCTTAACCACTGCACCACCAGGGCATTAGGAGCACTCAAAAAGAACTGAGCCAATATATGGATGGATAGAGACAATGTGGTCCATCCATACAGTGGAATATTACTCAGCCGTAAAGAGAAATGAAGTCCTGATGTGTGCCACAAATGGAGGAACCTTGAAAACATCATGCCATGTGGAATAAAGTCAGTCACAAATACTGTATGATCTCACTTATACGAAATAAGCAAATACATAGAAACCAAAGACCATTAAAGGTTAGCAGTGGTAGAAGGAGAGAAAGGGGAGATTTTGCTCAGGGAACATTGAGTTCATGTTAACGGTGGTGGAATGATTTGGAAACGACAGCAAGAGTGGTTTCACAGGTTGAAGAATGTAATCAACGTCACTGAATTGTACATGTAGAAATTGTTGAGTTAGCACGGGTTTTGTTTTCTACCATCTCCAGGGCTTCTAACTGGTTCATTCTGGTTTGAACCCCTGTTGAGAAATTCGTGTTTCTAGTTTTTCGGGCCAAAAAGCTTCTTTGCTCTTTGAATGATATAATTAATCATAAAAACTCGTATGTAATTTTCTCCTTATATTTCAAATACATAAAAACGATCAGGAACATGAAATAGATGGGTGGAGTCAAAGAAAGATGGATTAGAAATTTTGAAATTTCCTGTTCGTCCCATCATGGGCTATGAACATGCCATCCATATACTAGAAGAATATCATTGTATTGGAAATTACTCCATCAGGTTCCTCTTTGGAGACCAACACTGTCAGCTTAATAGCTACCAAAAGGCTGATGATGCGGAAGAAGACTAAATAGCAAAGTAAATAGAGAGACGCAATGTGATTCCTCAGATACCTAAGTAGATTAACCTACTTGTTGATTAGCTGGCTTGTAAATTACTGAGTTCCTCCCATTTATTATCTGTGTGTCTTCATAACAGCTCTCACTGGATTTTCCAGTGATAGAGCGAGCTAGGTAAAGAATAAATGAGGATGAGGCAACCTGCAGAAGCTTTGCAACGACGCAGCAGTTTCTCTGGGTGTCTTCTCCCAAGGTATGTGACTGCTTTTCTCTCCCTTTCCCTGCACCCTGGATTGTCACCCAGCCCCCAGCTCCATTTCCTCTGACAGCTGACCCTTTATCTAATCAACAACTAAAGTATCCCTCCGGTCTTTCCACAGAGGGCCCCTGGCGAGGCACGCCATCCTTGGCACCCTGAAAATGCTGTGTCTCATCTGCATGCTCCTGAGGTGTCCCAACAGAGAGATTATTGTACCGTGTTGCAGTTGCTATTGGCTTCTCCATCTCTTAGCCAGGCCGTGAGCTCCTTCAGAGTACAGCCTGTGTCTGATGATTCTCTGTTGTCCTGGTGCCCAGACAGGGCTAGATACATGGGGGACTTTAGTGAGTGTTAGCTGAGTTGATGAACGATTAATTATTCTACAGCCAAAAGCCTTGGGTGGACCAGCCTTCATTCTTGTTAGCTGCTGTTGAGTCAGCCCCAGCCTTATGGCGACCCCACGCACAACAGAACAAAACAGCTGCCCGTTCCTGTTCCTGCACCTTAATTGGTTGCAGATCCATAGTGTTTTCCTCGGCTGACTTTGGGAAGTAGATTGTCAGGCCTTTCTGCCCAGTCCGTCCTCGTCTGGAAGCCTCACTGAAACCTGTTCAGCTTCGTAGCAACATGCAAGCCTCCACTGACAGATGGGTAGTGGCTGCACATGAGGTGCGTTGGGCAGGAATCGAACCTGGTTCTCCACATGGGAGGTGAGAATTCTATCAGAGTCACCACTGCGCTAGACAGTGATGACGTCACTGTTGTTGGGTGGGGTGTTATTGAGTCACTTTCTACTCACAGCAACCCCATGTGATGAGTAGAAGAGCCCCATATGGTTTCCTAGGCTGTAATCTTCATGGGAGCAGATCACCAGGTCTTTCTCCCACAGAGCCTCTGGGTGGGTTTGAGCCACCGACCTTTCTGAGGAGTTAACTGTTGTGCCACCAGGGGTCCTAGATGGAGATGATAAGAGTGTCTTCTTATCACACAGAGCTTTACAGCTCACATACTACGTTTGCTCGGCTGAGCTCAAATGCCTTTTATTTGCTTTCCCCCAACATTTGGTTGAACTGGGTGGTGTGAGCAGGAAGTGCAGGAAGCTTCTTGCTGTAGCGCTGAGAATCTGGGTGACACTGGATGCACGGATGGGCAGGCCATCTTGGCCCAGGCCTGGCATCACCACAGTCACGTGTGACCTCCTCTCACCTCCCCCCTCTCTGAGGCTCAGCGCTTCTCCTCTGTAAGCTGAAGACAGTAGACGAGATCACCAGGGAGTCCCTGCCAGCTACAAAATTCTGTAATTCTAGGGTGCTCTAATAAGGGGGCTGTAGGTGTGGGTTTCCAGACGTCTCCGGAATAGGTGAGGGCAAAATGAATGTTTGCACGTACCTTTGGAAACATCGGACTTGGGAAAGTAGGGACGGGAGACGGAGTGCTGGGCGAGGTGATGCACCAGATGGAGGGCTGCATATCCAAGCACCTTTCTCTGTTGCCTGGGGGGCTGTTAGTCTGTTTATGAGAACAGTTATCTTTTATCTTGCCCCTGTGTACCTGCAGTGAGATCCAGAAAAGACAGCATCATTTATTGGATTAAAACTCAGAAGGCATCACCACAGAAAAACATGGAATGGGCTCCTGACATTTCTGACTATATATTTGAAAATTCCCAATATGACTTGAAATTGAGCTGGCTCTTTTTTTTCTTTCTTTATGCTATGAATACGGAGGCTTCAGACAGGGTGAGCAAAAAAATTAATAATTCAACCATTCTTATGCAAGGCAAGTTCTCTGAAGAGAAAATAAGGGAGTGGATTATGACACAGGGGAGAAGCTTAATGAAAGTTCAGTGAATGAAAAGATGGATGAGTGAACAACAGCACAGAAGGAACGCGGGGTCCCTCACCATTGCGAACCCCCAAGTTTCTGGTTGTTTGACCAAACAGCCCCAAAGCTGCCTAGCCCTAATGGGGTCAGGCGTAATGAGTGGAAACTGTTTCTGTAATGCTGATGGGAGTCTCCAGCCACCTTGGCGAGGGGACAGGGGTACAGACAGGAACAGCACCTGCCCCAGCTTTGCAGGTATCATAACTGCTATGGATTGAATTATGTCCCCAAAAAATATGTGTCGTAAACTGTAGTCCCTGTGTTGTTGTTGTCATCTACCCTCTAATGGATTCCTACTCATAGAGGCCCAATGTGGCAGAGTAGAACTGTCCCGTAGGGTTTCCGAAGCTGTAATCTTTACAGAAGCAGAATGCCACATTTTTCTCCTGTGGAGCCGCTGGTGGGTTCAAACTACCAATCTTTTGGTTAGCAGCTGAACTCTTAACTATTTCACCAGCGGGGCTCCTTCTAACCCCAATACCAGTGGTTATAATCCCATTTGGGGATAGGTTTTCTTCTTTATGTTAATACGGCCGTATTACCATAGGGTGTGTTTTAAGTCAATCTCTTCTGAGATATAAAAGAACAGATGAAGCAAGCAGCAAGCATGAACTGGGGGTGTGGTGGGGTGTGGGGAGTAGATGCCAGGCCACATGGAGACAGCCAAGGAACCAAGGAACAGAAGCTTAAAACACATCAGGACCTTCCCCCAGAACAGATAGACAGAAAGCTTTCTCTTAGAGCTGGTGGCCCAGATTGGGACTTCCAATCTCCTAAACTGTGAGAAAGTAAGTTTCTGTTTGTTAAAGCCACCCATTTGTGGTATTTCTGTAACAGCATCATTAGATAACTAAGACAGTAATATTCCCCGAGATGATGATGGTACAGCACGCTGACCCCCAGGACCCTCCCCTGGAATCCTCTGGATGGGTCTGGGATGGATGCTGGTCTTAGGACGTTGTATGCCTCTGGCTCTCAACCTTGGCAGCACATTGGTACCACCTGGAAAGTCTTCAAAACTACTGCGGACTAGACCCCACCATAAGGAGCCCTGGTGGCACGATAGTTAAGTGCCTCACCGCTAACTGTAAGGTTGGAGGTTCAAACCCACCCAGTGGCTTCGTGGGAGAAAGACCTGGCAACCTGCTCCTGTAAAGATGACAGCCTAGAAAACCCTATAGGGCAGTTTTACTCTGTCACATGGGGTTGCTGTGAGTCGAAAATCAACTTGACAGCATCTAACAATAACAACAACAAGAAGGTCCCACCATCTGAGATTCTGACTACCTGGGTGAGGGGAGCAACTTGGGCACGGTGACTTTTAGGCGTTCTCTGGGTGATTGGAACTTGCAAAGACGTTTGAGAATCCCTGCTGTGGGCTTAAGGAGCCCTAGTGATGCGGTGGTTAAGTGCCCAGCTGCTAACCAGAAGGTTGGCGGTTCGAACTCACCAGTGGCTCCTCAGGAGAAAGATGTGGCAGTCTGCTTCCATAAAGATTACAGCCTTGGAAACCCTATGGGACAGTTCCACTCTGTCCTATAAGGTCACTATGAGTCGGAATGGACTCGATAGCAATGAGTTTTTGGTTTTGGAGCTGTGGGCTTACAAAATGTCCCGGGTGAGTTCTATGACTAAAGAAGACAGCAGCCCAGAGCCTCCCCTGTGGTGGGTCTGAGCATCCAAAGAGTTTGTGAACAGACTTTTCATTTGGAGCATCTGATAGCATGGATACCGCACTGTTTTCTGTCACAAAATCAACAAACATGGATGGAATATGATAAAAGAGCTTTTAAATGAGTAGCTGAGCTTGGATGAAAGACAATAAAATCCCCAGGGGCCAGGAAATCAGAGAGACCTGGAAGGCAGTTTCCATGTCCATGCTCTGAGGCTGTAGCGCTGGGTGAAGAAAGGGGAGGGAGGTGACAGTCTCTGTCATCCAGGGGAGTCTGCGTTCTGGGTACTGGATACACAGTAGAATCACCTAGGAGATTTTCCATTGTGCTCAGCCTCACTTAGGACCTATTAATTACGAAGCCATGGGGCTAGAGCTCAGCGATTAATGTTTATAAGTTCCCCAGGTGATTCTAATCTGCAGCCAGGTTGATTTGGGAGCTTGGGTTTTAATTCTCATATTAAAGTGGGAAACAAACTGAGGATGCCGATTATCACCAATTTATTCAACACCACCCTGGGGGTCCTAGACAACACGGCAGAAACAAGAAAAAATACAGGCTAAAGGGATTGGAGAGAAAGAAGTCAATGATATCAGTAATTACAGACAATATGATGGTCTACATAGAAAACAAAAGAATCGACAAGAAAACTCCTGGAACTAATAAACAAATCAAATGAGGTAGGTAGACACGAGAACAATTAATAAAAATTAGCTGTATTCCCAAACAATAGAAAAATACAATGAGACCATGTCGCATTTTAAAATGGCATTCAGGACACCCAAAAAAAAAAATCCCAAAAAGTAGATAAGAATAAAATCTGACAAAAGATACAGAAGTCTTTTAGAGAGAAAATAATAAAATTTTAGTAAAGAAAGAAAAGGAGATCTAACTGTACTATGATGTGTACCATATTCATAAATAAAAAGACTCATTATTTTCATGTATTTAATAAAAATTAACTGAGCAGCTTTCAGGGGCCAAGTGCTATTCTGGGAACACAGTCCTTACTTAATAGGGTATATAATAAAATGTGTGGTAGAACCAAACCTGTTGCCATCAAGTTGTCTCTGACTCATGGCAACCTCATGTGTATCAGAGTAGAACTGTGTTCCACAGGGTTTTCAATGGCTGATTATTCAGAAGTAGATCGCCAGGCCTTTCTTCTGAGGTACCTCTGGGTGGACCTGAACCTCTACCCTTTTGGTTTGCAGCTGAGCATGTCAATCATTTGCACCACCCAGGAACTTCAATGTGGGATATATCAGATGTTAACAAATCATATGGAGAAAAATGTGAATTAGTAAGGGAAGTGGGGAGGGTTGGGGTGGAGGGGTTGTGGTTTTCTATAGGGCACTCCAGGAAGGCCTTCCTGAGAAGGACTCCTGATCACATGATGTTTAAGCAGAGACCTGAAGGAAGAAGTGAGGGAGGGTCCTAGGAGGGTATCTGGGGGAAAATCGTTCCAATGAATGCCTGAGAAGGTAAGTGCCTGGTGTGTTCAAGGATAAGGAGCAGGGAGCCCAGTGTGGCTGGAGTGAGTGTGTGCATGTGTGTGTGTGTGTGTGTGTGTGTGTGTGTGTGTGAGGGAGAGAGTGTATCGGTGTATGAGAGAGAGTGTGTGTATGTGTGTATGTGTATGTGGAGAGAGATTTGTGTGTGTGATGAGAAAGTGTGTGTGCGAGTGTGTGTGTGTATGGAGAGGGAGTGTGTGTGTGAGGAGAGAGAATGCGTGTGTGAGAGAGTATGTGTGTTGTCTGAGTGTGTGTGTGTGTGAGCGTGCATCAGTGTGTGTGTGGAGAGAGGAAGTACGTGTGTGTGGGTGTGTGAGGAGAGAGAGTACATATGCATGTGAGAGAGTGTGGGAGAGAGTATGTGCGTTGTGTAAGTGTATGTGAGTGTGTATGGAGAGAGAGTATGTATATGTGTATGTGTGTATGAAAGAGTGTGTGTGTGTGTGAAAGCATGTGCATGGAGAGTATGCATGTGTGTATGAGTGTGTGTGAGGAGAGAGTGTGTGTGAGAGAGTGTGTGTGTGGTGGTGTGTGTGTGTGTGTGAGAAATAGTAGACTTCAAGGCAAGAGAAGTAGGCGGGCAGGTGAAGCCCAGGTAGGGCCCTGCTGGCTTTTGCAAAGAATTTGTCTTTTATCACTGGTCGATGGACATCCTCTGGAGCTATGTAAAGAAGGCAGTGACATGATCTGCTGAGGTTTGTCATGGCTCACTCCGGCTTCTAGGTGTCAGTAAAGTGAAAGGAAGCAATGGTGGAGCCCAGGATACCCATCTGAGGCTATTGCTATAATCCAGGTGGGATAAGCATTCAGATGTCATGGCAGGGGTAGTGAAAATGAGGGCTTTGAACCGGTTCATTTCAGTTTGACCCCCTGCTGAAAATTTGCATTTGCACCCCAGATATACTGAATCGGAATCTCTATTTTAACAAGATCTCCCCAAGGGATCCCAGGGGATCTTGTTAAAATGTAGATTCTGATCTAGTTTGAAGCCCTGGTGAGAACTGGTCAAATTTTGGATACATTTTAAAGGTAGGAGCCAATAGGATTTGCTGAGAGAGAAAGAGTTAAAAAAAAAAGCTGACCCCAGATTTTTTGCCAGAGCCACTGGAAGTATGATGTTTCCATTCTTGGAATGGAGAAAGCAGTAGAATGGGGATGTGGGTATATGAAGAAGGGGATGAGGAGTTTGGTTTGGAATTTGTAAAGTTTCAGGTGATGATTAGATCCCCACATTGTTAGTTGCACATAAAATCCTGGAGTTGGAAGGGAGGTGGAAAAGGCTAGGCTGGGCATGAAAACTAGGATACTCAGTGTATGGATGGCATTTAAAGATGAGAATCCATGAAATCCTACATGGCTGCTGTTCTCAAAGTGGGGTCCTAGGGCCAGCAGCATCAGCATCACGTAGACACTTGCTAGAAATGCAAATTCCAGGGCACAGCCCAGACCCACTGAGTCAGCAGCTCTGAACCTGGGGCCCTGTGATCTCTGTTTAACAAGCCCTCCAGGTGATTCTGATGCACACTGTTGTTGTGTGCTGTCAAGTCGATTCTGACTCATTGCGAACCCATGTGACAGAGTAGAACTGCCCTATAGGATTGTCTAGGCTATAATCTTTGTGGGAGCTGATCATCAGATTTTTCCCTTGCAGAGCTGCTGGTGGGTTTGAACCACCAACCTTTTGGTGAGCAGCCAGGCACTTAACCCTGATGCAGACTAGCCTCTGCAAACCACTAGTCCAGTGATTCTGCATGGATAGAGAAGAAGGTAGCGCCAAGCACTGAGCCTGGGGGCTTCCAAGGCTTAGAGACAGGGTTTCAAACCAGTTTTGACCAGTTCATTCATGGCCGACAAAGCCAAATCGAAACAAATCTGAATTTTTTAAAGTGGGGTGAACTGGAACTATAACCAAAACAAACCAACACCAAACCTGTTGCTGTAAAGTCAATTCTAACTCATAGTGACCCTAAAGGACAGAGTAGAACTGCCCCATAGGGTTTCCAAGGAACAGCTGGTGGATTCAAACTGCTGACCTTTTGGTTAGCAGCCAAGCTCTTAACCACTGCACCACCAGGGCTCTGGAACAATAACGAGACCGAGAAAAATTATGAGTTGAAGCTCTGGAATGGGAGACTTAAAAGAGGTGTACTGAGCCCTTTCAGGAGCCTGAAGTGGGAGACTGGATAATTATCAGGATTGAGGTGAACAACACACATTCAAAGCAGCACGTTCAGCTGCCATCTTTGAGCAGGGCACCGCTGTTTCTGACTCTAAAAATCTGATTGACATGAGATTTGGTTGCTATGCAACATGTATACTGCCCTTGTTTTCTAAGAGGGAGATTAAGTTTCTAGCAGGGCTTTGACTCATAATTTTTCCCATTCCAGTTCACCCCAATTTTAAAAATTTGGGTCTGTTCCACTGTTGCTTCTTCAGCCATGACCAAACTGGGAAGCACCAGTTCGAAGTCCTGCTTAGAGGGCTGGGAGATAAGGAAGAACCAGACAAGGGGACCAAAGAGGAGAGCTAATGGGGTAATACGAGGAAGATGGAAATTCTCCCCAGAGAAATGTACAGATTCAATGCAGTCCCCAACAAAATCTCAGAAGTTAGCAGAGCTTGAGAGCTGATTTTAAACGTCACCTAACAGAATAAGGACCAAGGATGGGTAAGATAATTGTGAGAAAGAAGCAAACAGGATTAATCTGGGTACAAATCATGACAACTATGGGAGATAGTGTCTGAGAGAAGAGGTGTCGCCGATTGATAGGAAGGGATGGGCTCCTTAATAACTGGTGTGGGGACAACTGGCTAGACATGTGGAAAAATATATTTAGATCCCTACATCACACACCATATACAGAAATAAAATCCAGATGGATTAAGCCAGTTTCACAAATCGGGCAGAAGTATTTGTAATATGTAAGGAGACCTGGTAGCGCAGTGGTTAAGTACTTGGCTACTAACCAAAAGGTCAGTGGTTTGAACCCACCAGCCACTCCATGGGAGTAGCACATGGCAGTAGATTACAGCCTTGGAAACCCTATGGGGCAGTTCTACTCTGTTCTAGGGTCACTATGAGTCAGAATTGACTCAAAGTTTTTATATTCAGAATTTTCAGAATAAGAGAATTATAAGGAAAAAAAACAAACAACATATTGCCGTCGAGTTGATTCTGACTCATAGCGACCCTATAGGACAGAGTAGAGCTGCCCCACAGGGTTTCCAAGGAGCGGCTGGTGAATTCAAACTGCCAACTTTTTGGTTAGCAGCCGAGCTCTTAACCACTGCACCACCAGGGCTCTGAGGGGAAAAAAACACCTGCAAAATATTTAAACAAAGAATCCATCGGAGAAGAAACCTAAGCGTCCAATAAACATGAAACAAAAATGCTTGGACTTGTGATTAATGAGGAGAATGTCAAATAAAACCACATTAAGATAAGATTTTTCACCAGACTGGCAAAAAGGAGGAAGGATAATAATATCAAACTGTGTTAGTTACCTGTGCTGTTGTAACATGTGAACGTAGACTTAATGTCGTGAAACAACCAAATGTCTTCTCTTATAGCTCTGGAGGTCAGAAGTTGGAAATCTGTTTCACTAGGCTAATATCCAAGGTGTCAGCAGGGCTGGTTCCTTCTGGAAGCTCTGAGGGGAGAGTCCTTTCCCTTTTCTTTTCTGATGGCTAGAGCTGAGTTTCTCAGATTCCTTGGCTCATGGCCCGTGTCTCCATCTTTAAAGGCAGCTGGATAGCATCTTCAAATCTCTCCCTGTTTCCAGGTCACATCTCACCCTTTCTCTTCCATCTCCTGTCCCCACTCCTTAGTGAAAGAAATGAGCAACAACAACAAAGAAACAGTTGCTGCTAAGTCGATTCTGACTCATGGGGACCCCACGTGTGCAGAGGAGAGCTGTGACCTTTCAGAACCAGATTGCCAGGACTTTCTTCCAAGGCACCTCCGAGTGAGTTCAAATGGCCAACTTTTCAGTTAGCAGTTGAGCTCTTAATCATTTGAACCACCCAGGGACTCCTCCCTCTTATAAAACCCATTCCTCTCGACTTGATTTTGACTCATAGCGACCCTACAGGACAGAGTAGAACTGCCCCATAGGGTTTCCAAGGCTATAAATCTTTATGGGAACAGACTGCCAAATCCTTCTCCCACGGAGTGGCTGTGGGTTCATACCACCAACCTTTTGGTTAGCAGCTGAGCACTTAACCATTGCACCACCAGGGCTCCTTCCCTATCAAATAACCAAAACCAAACCAAACCCATTGCCATCGAGTCGATTCCGACTCATAGTGACCCTATAGAACAGAATAGAACTACCCCATAGGGTTTCCAAGGAGTGGCTATAAGGCTCTTATAAGGACCCCTGTAATTACAACAGAGCTCTGGTGGCACAGTGCTTACGAGCTCGGCTACTAACCAAAAGGTCAGTAGTTCAAATCCACCAGCTGCTCCTTGGAAATCCTATGGGGCAGTTCTATTCTGTCCTGTAGGGTTGCTATACATTGGAGTCAAGTCCACGGCAACAGGTTTTTCATAATTACATCAGACCCAGTCAGATAATCCAGAATAACCTCTCCGTCTCTAACTTCTTAATTTAATCCCAGTCTTATTCTGTTACTTGCAGCCAAAGAACCCAATCCCCTCGCTTCTGTCCTGCAATCCGCCCTCCGCTGGGAAGCTTCCTACCCCTTGAATGACCCCTCAGCCCTGTATGTGACCTCAGTAAGTGACCAACTGCAGTGGCCAGCCTCTCTCAGGCTTGGAGCAGCTTCTTGCAGGAAAGACCACCTTGCCTTTGTTCCCAACTCATCCCTTCACCATGGTTAGCATTCAGGGAAGGAAGGGCTGAGCTGGGCTCACCCTGAAGCTTATAGAGCTGAAGCTTCAGGACTGACCACTTACGTGAGCTGCGAGAGGCTGGGAGTCAGAGAATGCTTTAGCTGCAGAAGGGAAGTGAGGCTGCCATCAGAAGCAATATCCACAAAAACCTGTCTAAAGACAGCTTAGAAAAAGGGGCCTGAAATTCCAAGACTCCAATAAGTCACTGTAGTCTCCTTTTAACATTCATGTTCATATTCGATTTGGTTCTTAAAGAAGGTGCCAAGAGTTATGTAAGCTTCAATCTCCACAACATCTGTGTGTGGGTGTGTACGTGTGTGTGAGTGTGTGTGCCTGTGAATGTTAGAGTGTGTGTGTGCACGTGTAAATGTTAGTGGGTGAGTGTGTGTGTGAATGTTAGTGTGTGAATGTCAGTAGGTGAGTGTGTGTGGTCATGTGAATGCTAGTGTGTGAATGCCTGTGTGTGAATGTGTGTGTGCATGTGAACTGTGGGTGAGCGTGAATGTTAGTGGGTGAGTGTGTGTGTATGTGTGAATGTTAATGGCGAACGTATAAGTGTTTGCAAGCATGTGTATGAATGTGTATGATGTGTGAGAGGAGACTGTGTGTAAGTGTGAATGTGTGAGAGTATACGTGTTTAAGTGTGTCTGTGATTGTGTCAGCCTGTATGGACGGATGGATGTATAAGTGTGTGTATGTATGTGTGAGAGACTATGTGTATGAGTGTGTATATGTGTGTGAGCATGTGAGTGCATGCAGGTATGTATGTGAGGGCGTGTGTGAGTATGTGTGTGAGTACGTGTGTGAACGTGTGTGTGCATGTGTGTGTGTATTATGTGTATGTGCAAGTGTGTTTGTGTGAGTGTGTATGTATATGTATGCATGAGTGTCTGTGTGTATGCATGTGTATGTGCGTGAATGTATTATGTACGTGTGTGTGTGCATGTTAGTATGAATACGTGAGTGTATATGTATGTGTATGAGAGTGTGTATGTGTATGCATACGTATGTGTGTGAGTGTGTATTTGTGTGTGAGTATGTGTTTGTGTGAGTGCATATGTATGGGTATGTATGATAGTGTGTATGTGTATGCATATATATGTGTGTGTGTGTGTGAGTATGCCTGTGTGTTAGTGCGTGTTTGTGCATGTTAGTATGAATGTGTGAGTGTATATGTATGTGTATGAGAGTGTGTATGTGTATGCATACGTATGTGTGAGTGTGTATATGTGTGTGAGTGTGTGTGTTTGTGTGTGAGAGTATGTCTGTGTGTGAGTGCGTGTGAGTGGAGGACTGGCTCCGGGAGGCGCTTGGCTCTTTGGTACATGGCCCCCAGTTCATGCCCAGGACAGCCCCAGATGATACACATGCCCAAGTCCAGATGAGAAACCCCAGGGCAGAGAGAACAGCGACTGGGCCTGGCTAGCCCAGCTAGAATGGGGTGGGTCTGAGGCTGCAACCTTCTTTCACCCCAAATTCCTGGTTCTTCCCAGAGACCGTGCAGAGCCCACCCCAGTCAGCTGCCTCAGCCCAGCCTGTCCCAGAGGGCCCAGCCAGCCTGTCTCAGAGGGCGTGCATAGCCTGTCCCAGAGGGCGTGCACAGTGGGAGGGAGATGGAAGGAAAAGTGAAGAGAGGAGATGGACAGGTGCTTCACTTTCCCTCACCCTCTCTCTGCAGGGCTCAGCAATATTAACAAGATTTCCCGGTCTCAGAGGTCTTTCCATCACGTCCCTCTTGATTGCTGGAAGCCTGCAGTTGATCTAGACCTCTTCCCATGCAGGTTTTCAATGAGCTTGTGTGGAATAGCAATGTTTGTACACCATTATGGGTGTGATTTGCTTCTGAACACACGGGCGTGCATACGCACACACTCAGAAATAGCCTCTTCATCAATTGTAGCTTGTAGTTTGGCTGTTTAGAACAAACTGACGTCCAGTGCATTGTCGTGTTTGGGCAGAGAATTCGAAATAGCTAGAGACACTTCTGCTAAGTGATCCGGGATTCCTTAATCAGAACTCCTGTTTAACGGGTTCTTTGGAGGGGTCTGCATCGGAAATCGGCTGTAAGTAAACATGGGCTTCAGGGGAAGACAGGACTGTCCTCTCCTGTGCATAGGTGGCGGCCAAGGTGGCAGAAGAGAGTGCGACACTGGACTGAGGGTCATTCCATTCATTCTGTATTTCCTTCCGTGTGCACTGAGGGCCTGCACGCACCAGGCTTTGAACTGAGGGGCAAAGAACCCAGCAATCAATTTGATAATAAGATATGCATCTGGTTCTAAGGGAGTCCACGTGCAATTCCAATCAATCTCCCAAATGTTAATGAGAGTTTCCACTGTGCTGTTCACAGGAGAAAAAATGGAAAACCTGAGGGGCAGCCGGGGTCCTCATGGCTTACTGCCCAACGAGAGGCACAGAGAGTTAAAGAGTAGGCTCCCATATTCAGGAAGAAGTAGGGGGTACAGGTGCTCTAAGAAGCAGAGCTCCTAATCGAATCTTGGGGGGTGCGAGCGGTGGGGACAGGTGGGAGTCTTCCATGAGTTCTTACTCTGCCTAGCTTCCATCCACTCTCAGGCTCTGGGCTCTGGCCATGCAGGACCCAGGTCCTTGGACATCACCTTGCTCTCCCCTTTATCCCTGCAGGGCATTCTTTAAGCCGAGGAGGGGGTGAAGGGCCAGGGGAGGTACGCTTTATTCACCCCTTCCTTTTTGCCTAATTCAAATTGATGCCTTTCAGTTATGGTGTTGATGAAGAATATTAAATATACCGTGAACTGCCAAAAGAACAAACAAATCTGTCTTGGAAGAAGTACAGCCAGAATGCTCCTTAGAAGCAAGGATGGCAAGACTACGTCTCACACGCTTTGGACATGTTATCAGGAGGCACCTGTCCCTGGAGAAGGACATCATGCTTCATCATGCAGTGAAAGGTGGAAGACTATCAACAAGATGGACTGACACAGTGACCGCGGCAATGGGCTCAAGCATAACAACGATCATAACAACAGCACCTAACAACAACAACAAAACCTACTGTTTCTTAGACCTCAGCTTGTGTTAGTTCCCTGGGTCTGCCCTGACCAAGGACCACAGCCCAAGTCACTTAGCACTAGAGAGATGTACTGTCTCACAGTTCTGGAGGCTGGGAATCGGAATTCAGGGTGCCACAGGCCCATGCTCTCTCTGAGGGCCCTAGGGAAGATCCTCCCTTGTCTCTGTTTCTCGTGGCCCCGAGAGTCCTTGGCGTGTGGATGCATCTTCACGTGGCAGGTCTCCCCATGTTTCTCTCTGGGTGTCTTCTCTTTCATAAGGATACCACTTAGATGTGATTAGGACCTGCCCTACCCTGGTATGACCTCATATTAACCTAACTGATAACATCTTCAAAGACCCTATTTCCAAACAAGGTCACGTTCACAGGTACCAGGGGTTAGGACTTCAACAAAACTTTATGGAGGTCACAATTCAATCCATAACACAACGTAAGCTTTACCTTCTTTGAGAAAATCTAACGTGACTCAGCCATCTAAACCTCCCCCATTGTCCACATCACCTGCCTTTCTCCTCTGTGGTCCTCCTTACCTTGGTAAATGGCTGTTTGGAGCCACTGTGCAGGTGGCCACCTTCAAGCGAGAGGGCACTGTGTTGGCCCTGTCTGCTGCAGTGTCCCCAGTGCCCACCACAGTGCCTGAAATGTAGGAGCCACCACTAAATATCTGCAATACCAAGGAGTGAATGAATGAATGAATGAATGGCCTTATCACACCTGCAGTATTCTAGTGCAAGTCTGCTTTGCAAAATAATAGAAAAAGGGACAATGTGGATCTCCTAGCCATCTAGGGCTGCTATAACAGAAATACCACAAGTGGATGGCTTTAACAAAAGGAAATTTTTTCTTTCAAAGTCTAGGAGGCTAAATGTCCAAACTCAAGGTGTCAGCTCCAAGGCAAGGCTTTCTCTCTCTGTTGGCTCTGGGAGAAGGTCCTTGTCATCAATCTTCCCCTAGTCGAGGAGCTTCTCAGTGCAGGGACTCTAGGTCCAAAGCAGACGCGCTGCTTCAGGTGCTGCTTTCTCGGTGATATGAGGTCCCCAGTCTCTATGCTTGCTTCTCTCTTTTACATCTCAAAAGAGATTGACTCAAGGCACAACCTAATCCTGTAGATTAAGTTCTGCCTCATTAACATACCTGCCTCTAATCCTGCCTCATCAACATCACAGAGGTAGGATTTACAACACTTAGGAAAATCACATCAGATGACAACGCGGTGGACAATCACACAGTACTGGGAATCATGGCCTAGCCAAGTTGACAAACATTTTTTGAGAACACAATTTAATCCGTAACAGTGTGTTAATTAATAAATTGGAGGGTGTGGCAGACAGCATTGTTTGGATGATAAAAGTCATTCTCACCACCTTTATCCCTTGATGCCTTCCATTATTAGGACTTGAAAATTAATCCCCACTCCTACACTCTGCACCAAGGGCTGTGACAAAGTTCTGACAATTAAGAAGTCTGCTTGGTGGGTTTCTAGGAGAGTTTTACTTCCTTATAAAAGAAGCAGGCATGTTGTTGGTGCTGTCCCTGTTTCTGTTTGATCACTGGCATGCTAGGTGGGGCTATAGCAGCCATTTTGTGACCATGTGGCAGTCAATATGACAAAAGTCAATACACAAGGAGGGTGATAGCAGACCAGTAAGACAGAAACAGTCTGAGTATTTGACAACATCAATGAGCCAGTGGACTTATACTGGCAACCAACGAATCCTTCATGACTTACTACATGAGAAAACATACTCCTGCTAGTTTTAGTCACTACTCCCTGGGTTTTCTGTTGCTCACCGCTAAACATGTTCCCAACAGATATCAATAAGTAAGTGAGGCATCTGACATCTTATGCTTTAATTCTGATCTATAGAAACCGGTTGATGTGGAGTTAATTCCAACTCAGAAATATTATGGCTTAATTCCATGGTCAGGTGCAGAGCAGAGATGGATGGCCGGGGGAGACAGAGAAGCACTTAAGTACAGTCATCCTCTCTTGCAAGCGTAACTGAATCACTGACTGTCCCAGGAAGGTTACGGGCACCACTGTAATTGCTGTCATTGATGACTTGTCCTCTGATTCTGCTTATGTGCTGCTGCTCCCATTAATAACCCTCTTTGGAAAGGATTACAGCTTTTCTTAGGCTGTAGCAAAAACACAGATGACCTTAATGTTGCTTCTATACCCGAATCCCAGGCAGGTGCATGTCTGTGCATGGGGGCTCAGACCCACTTCCCCCTTACTGTCTGTGGGCTTTATAGAAAGAAAGTCCTCTCAGTGCCACAGGTCCCCAAGCCCACAGGGTCCTTACAAGCCCCCTGCCTGCCGTGCATCCCAGGACCCTAAACCTGTGTCCTGTAGGACCCCCGACTCTTGTGGAATGACTCCCATATATCACACCCACTCTAGCAGCCCCTCAATGCATCCTTTGTGCAAACTTCAGCTCTCGTTTTGTGCAGCCATACCAGACTTTTTAACTGAAAACACATCCCATGATCCTCAAGTCTGAGTGATTGCACTCGCTCCCAAAGAAGCCCAGAGGACCTACAGTCCTGTTTATTCATTTCTGCTTTCAGCAAGTATTTATTGAGCCTGTGCCTCAGGGTCAGGCACCCACATACAGTGGGAGGAAAAGCACTCCATGGAACGGTGGTGGAGAAGACAGGCCCTGATCTCCACACAAATAAATGTAAAATACAGGGAAACTTAGGAGACATGGGGAGGGTTTTATTCTTTATCCTGAAAGCGAGGGGAGACAACAGTGGGTTGTAAGCAGGGCCCTATGTTCTGATCCGTATTCCCTCCCGAAACCCTTTGCCCTGTTCTTTGAGCTACACATAGATTGCAAGAGTGCAATGCACTTCAACTCAGCCCATGAAACATCGTAGTCCACCCCAAACCCTGCCTGTCCCAGCTCTCAAAAGCGCCCCAGGGCCTCTCTTCCCAAACTTGTGGCCCTGGTTTATGCCCCATTCTTCCCACTCCAAGGAGCCCTGGTGGCACAGCAGTCAAGTGCTCGGATGTTAATTGAAAATCCTGCAATTCAAACCCACCAGCCACTCTGCAGAAGAAAGATATGGCTGTCTGCTTCTGTAAAGATTACAGCCTTGGAAACCCTACGGGGCAATTCTACTCTGTCCTATAGGGTTGCTATGAATCGGAATCGACTTGGCAGCAACAGGTTTGGTTTGGTTTGGATTGGTCTTCCCACTCCCTATCAGATGCAGCCCAGAATCAAGTTCAAGTTGTTCAGGGCTGAGACTCCATCAGGCAAGACTCAAGTCCTCACCCACACTGGGAGCCCTCCAGCCTTGCTTCAGCCTCTGCCCTTACTTGTGGCTTCTGGGTTTCATCCATCTCCATGCATCACAGTCATGAAAACCGAGAGCCAACCTGGGGGAAAGCCATGATTCTGGAATGAGCACATGTAGGTACATCCTCGTCAATGACGAGCGAAGCCCTGGGTTGTTATTTGTAAGAAGGTCAAAGTTTTTCATGCAACACTGGCTAATGGGTGCTGCATGGACTGCACTCTAGAACTGAGTGAGTCTGAGTAATGGTGATGATGCTCGTGGTGAGTGGGAAATATGGTGGCACATGTCCCAGTGCAGTAAGGAGTTGAAGAAGGAAATTGGCTCAGGTGCCTGCTAGGCTGATCCTCCTATGGAGCTAGTGAATAGTTAGCATGGAAAGCATTAAGTCTGTGTTTCAGAATTGCTGATTGTGTTTTCTGTTAATTATTCCCTTAAAAGTTTTGTTAGTGTCGTGTGGTATTCTTTGGCAAACGCTAGCCTGTCTCAGTCATGTGGATGAGATACAGAAGAGGTGCCTGCTGTCCAAGCTTGTTGTTAGCTCCGTCGAATCAGCTCCAACTCATGGCAAATTTATGCATAACAGAAAAAAACGTTGCCCGGTCCTATGCCATCATCATGATTGTTCGTTATGTTTGCATCTGCCAGCACTGTATCAGACAATACCTTGTTGTGATCCATAAGGTTTTCATTGGCTAATTTTTTTTTTTTTTATATTTTATTGTACTTCAGGTGAAGGCTTACAGAACAGATAGTTTCTC
>NW_004443944.1:3227207-3251071 GCF_000243295.1 Trichechus manatus latirostris
GTATCTTAGATGGCCGCTCACAGGCTTTTAAGACCCCAGACACTACTCACCAAGGTAGAATGTAGAGCATTATCTTTATAAGTAGTGTCATGCCTCATTGGCTAATTTTTGGAAGTAGATTGTGAAGCCCTTCTTCCTAGTCTGGAAGCTCTGCTAAAACCTATCAACCATGGGTGGCCCTACTGTTATCTGAAATACTAGCGGCATAGCTTCCAGTATCATAGCAACATGCAAACCACCACAGTACGACAAACTGACAGATGAGTAGTGTTGTCCCAGCTTACCAAACCAAAAAACACATTGCTGTTGAGTCTACTCTGACTCATAGCAACCTTATAAGACAGAGTAGAACTGCCCCTTAGGGTTTCCAAGGAGTGGCTGGTGGATTAGAACTTCCAACCTTTGGGTTAGCAGCCAAGCTTTTAACCACTGTGCCACCAGGGCTCCACCCGAGCTTAGACCAGCAATAAATATAAATAACATCTCTCTGAGGTGAGGTGAGATAGAGATGATAGGAATAAAAGTAAGAACCCAAAGAAGAAGGAGAAGCATGGGGTTCTTCCCTGCTCAGGCTTTTTGGTGGTTCAGTGCTGTGCTTTGATGAAAGAAGCCACTTCCTCACCATCACCATACCTATCCAGAAAGTACTTGAAGCAGACAGCCTCCAAGATGGCCCCAGTGAGCACTGCCTCCTAGTATCCACGCCCTTACACATTATGCCTTCATTCGTCTGTGTGACCAGTGGATACAGAAGTGGTTTACATCACTCCCGAGATTGGGTTATAAAAAACTATGACTTCCATTTTGGGCTCTCTTACTAATCCTCAGATCATTTATTCTGGGAAGCCATGCCATAAGCAGCCCCATGTAGAGGCTTGTGTAGTGAGTGGCTCCTGCAGCCCCAGTCCAGCCTTCAGATGAGGCAGCCCTGACCCACATCCTGACTGCAGCCTCATGAGGGTCCCTGAGCCTGAAATACCCAACTAAGCTGCTTCGTAATTCCTGACCCACAGAAACTGTGAGGCAACACATGCTTATTATTTTAAGTCACTACATTTTGGGGTGATTTGCTACACAGCAGGAGATAATGAATGCTTAGAAGCCTTAATGCATGGTTGTTGTTGGGGCCGACAAGTCAATTCTGACTCATATCAGGCCCATGTGACAGAGTAAAACTGCCCCATAGGGTTTTCTTGGCTGCGATTTTTATGGGAGTGAACCACCAGGTCTTCCTCCACAGAGCTGCTGGTGGGTTAGAACTGCCAACCTTTCAGTTAGCAACTGAGCTCTTAACCGTTGTGCCACCAGGGCTCTTTCCCTAATGTGCATGACAGTTCAGTTAAGTTCATTTCCCAAATTTCCACTGATGTACTGGCACTCCTCACATCACAACGCCAGCAGGCAAAACACGAAACCTGTCAAAAACGGGAGCTCCTGACAGTTGACACTTTGGCTTTTGCACTTTCAAGAAGCAGTTTTGCTGACTACTCGAAGAATTACCAAAAACACAATAAAACCAGCACCACTACCAACAAAACCTGGACCCTGTTTCTAGAAGCTGAAGAGATTCAAAACCTCACCAGGTGGATTTGAGACGTGTCAACCTTCTCCAAGTGTTGAGCTCTTTCAGCAACTCCCCTACTCTATCGACCCCCTCTCTCTCCTTGCCACATGGGTGTAGCATTTGAGGACAAAAAAAATAATAAGATAAAAGGCGGCTTGAATGAAATTTGGTGATGGGAGTCCTGTGGCCACGTGCCAGAATTCATTCCCTTAATTACACTGAAAATCATTTGCTCTGCATGTTAACACGTTTCTGAGCGGCTGTATATGTAGAAGCTTGTGGGACTTAATGAATTATGTAGCATGCGATGTCCTTCACCAGGACTAGAGCTTATTGATGAGGTTCCTAAACAGAAAATATTACTTTTACAATTTGGGGAAAAACATAGCTGGCAAAACTGTCCTTATCTTTGAGAATGATTTCTTTACTCA
The DNA here is from genome assembly GCF_000243295.1 of Trichechus manatus latirostris. Lineage (NCBI taxonomy): Eukaryota > Metazoa > Chordata > Mammalia > Sirenia > Trichechidae > Trichechus > Trichechus manatus. The sequence goes on from NW_004443944.1 coordinate 3,229,203, forward strand.
CTTTTATCTTTTGTGAAAATGTTGAAAATTGATTTAAAGATGATGAAATGACTTTCAGTAAATTACCTTACAATCCACCCTACCCAAAATATGGACATCCCTCTGTGTGAGCCATGGAGCTTGGGAGACTCTGAAGTGAAGACAAGGACAGAGAACAATGGAAGCTCTCTACCTCTGCAGCCATTTGGGATGGAGACTCCAACTCCGTGGAAGAACTGAGAGGAAGAGGCCACCTGGGATGAGGAAGTGGGAGGTAGTCAAGAGATGATGATCATCAAGTGTGATAAGAAAAGGCCAAGCACATGGTAGGGACTTCTGTCCCATTAAAACCAAACCTGTCGACCTCAAGTCAACTCTGACTCATGGTGCCCCCATGTGTAGCAGAGTAGAACTCCACTCCATAGAGTTTTCAGTGGCTGATTTTTCAGAATTAGACCGCCAGGCTTTCTTCCGAGGCACCTCTGGGTGGACTCACACCTCCAGCCTTTCAGTTAGCAGCTGAGTGCGTCAATTGTTGGCACCACGCAGGGATTCTGCAGAATTCACTTTATGATGTGACTAAAGGGGGCTGGTACGAAGCATAATCTTTGGTCCAGTCCTCGCATAGTGAAAACCTTTTTACAATAAAAAAAATCTCTAAGCTCATTTTCTTCAAATCATAATTTTTGTAGTCAAACTCTGTGACAACCAGTATGTTAGGGTTGGGGTTGATGTGGGGAATCTTCCTTTATCCCACTGTCAGAAGTCTTGCTGTCATGTGGGACCCTGCTGTGTGGTGTGCACTAGAAAAATCAGTAAGAGCACCAGTTCTTTTATTTTACCCTCGTGGAGAGATTTGCTTAGTGAGTTGGCTCTCTCCCCTTAGCCCTCTTGATCTCTGGCTGATTTAGCAATATTTCTTCTCCTGCTTTACTCAAAATCCTAAAAAAAAGCAGGCTAGAAATCACAGGGGCTGTCAGCTGGTCCAAGGTCTTTCTTTCATTTAATTTGCTCATTCATCCATTCACTCATCCTTCATTCATTTACCTTATATAGTCAGCTAAGGACTTGTAAAAATTCTTAGCATGATGCTGTGTAGAAAATACGTTAATGAAAAGACTTTGTGGAAAAAAATGTGGTACAGACTGGTGGAGTTGAATAGTAACCCCTACCTACTGTACCAAGGAACCCAGGTGGTGGAGTGGTTAAAGCTCTTCAGATGTTAACCAAGAGGTCAGTGGTTTGAACCCACCAGCTGCTCCTCAGGCGCTCTGCTTCCACAAAGATTGATAGCCTTGGAAACCCTATGGGGTCCCTGTGTGTCGGAATCGACTTGATGGTAGTGGTTTTGGTTTGGGACCTACTGTTCCAAGTCTCAGAAATTGTGTGGGAAGATAAGGAATGTGGTAACGAGTGTGAGGAAGGCGACCTACGGTGTCAGAAGATGGACGAGACAGGGAAAGCCAAGTGGGGTGAGCAGAAGGGAGTTCAGAGAAGTGGGTAGGACGGAGCTGGGGTTTTCAGGACTGCCGTTGTTAAACTAGATGACAGAGAACGAATATGTAGGAAGGACAAAGACTTGGAGTTGGGAATGATGGGGGTCATGGCGATCCTTGGAATTCTCTTGCAGATGGTCTTTGCTGTGGGGTGCAATAATGGAAAGAACAGAAGGCATGGGGATGTAAACCCATTCCATGTTTAGTTCCTGCTCTCTCTGGAAGAAGAAACAAGAGGAGGGGTGGCTTATGCAGCGCACTGAGAGGGGCAGTGGGGGGTGTGAGTTCTCTCCCCTTCGATATGAGCCCTTACCTGGAGTTGACCAGCTGGCTGCAGTCTTTCCTGAAGCCCAGCCATTGCCCCAGCTCCAGGCTACGTATCTTGTGGGAATTTTAAAACTGGTAATAGTTATAAGCCCTGCTTATGGGCCGTCTGTATCCTAATGAGGAGAGAAGACAGACAAGATACAAGCAATGTACCACAGAGACCAACCGCCATAGCCACATGTAGCCGAGATAATAGTACCGTGCGGTGGTCGTGATGGTGAGGTTTCCAGGGAGGCGGCCGCTGGGGAAGGCTCCACAGCTCCACGTGGCTGGCTGGGGGCCAGCAGCTCTGGAAGCTTCCTTTCCACCGTGCTGGGGACACAGCTCTGCTTTTTGGGTCTGAGAGGGAGGAGGGCAGTGCAGGAGTGCGCACCCTTTTCTATCCGGAAAGACCCAGGACTTCCCAGAAGCCAGGGCAGACGTCCTGTTCTGTCACTGCTGGAGCCACACCAGGTGCCTGTGCGCCTTCTGGGAAAGCGGATTAACATCTTCCGTGTCGAGGCCAGCAGCGTCCGGCTGACGCGGTTAGGGGCTGTTTGAGAAGGAGGGAGGGAAACGGTTTCTCCAGTTTTATGGGCTCCTACCCAGTCTCCTCTGAGCTCTCCATGGAGTGAAGCCCCCTCCCGGTGCTCAATCTGCAACCCATGCAAAACTGAGCTGGGCAAATGGAGCTGCAGATGGGAGCAAATAGAGGGACAGGGGTCGGCGCGGGGCCAGGGGAGCAGGTGTGGAGAGAGGGTACTGGGCATCCTGACATCTTTGCCTGCAGCAGGACACCAGCCTCTAACCCATCCTCACGGCCCGCGCTTCCCTGTTGGCCGACTCAGAGCGGGGCCTCACACATGAGCTGCAGTCGTGGACCACACAGCGCTGGGCTTTGCAGTCAATAACCGGATTTATCGGGTCCTAGAGATGCCCCAGACCATGCGGATTGTGTCTTCATTTCCGTCCTGACACCCCACCAGCCTTTGCTTCTGATAATGCTTCAGGCAGTACAACCCATTAACACAAAGATCTGGTATTAAGCTTGACAGTTTACAAATTGCCGGGGTTTTTATTTCCAATATTGTTGGGTTGTGAGGGGCCCAGTCCAGGCTGGGAAGAATTTGAATAACGCGGATGAAAGCATTTTCAATCGTTCTTTCTTCCTCTTTGAATCAGGAGATAAACTGGTGGAAGTACCCAGGTGACCTGCAGCCAGAATGCCCTGACGGTCCAGGGGGGAAGGACTGCCCTGCCCATTGGGTGCTTGCATTCAGACTCGGTGACCTGTGTTTGCACACGCGGTGTGCTCAACATTGGTGTGACTAACAGGCTGTTAGAGAGAGCCCTGGGGATCTAAAAAATGGTAATAGTTATAGGCCAGTCCCTGCTTATGAGCTGTCCGTATCCTAATGAGAAGGCAACACACACGGACAAGATACAGCTATTATAGAGGAACCCTGGTGGCACAGTGGTTAAGTGCTTGACTGCTAACCTAAAGGTTGGTGATTCGAACCTAACAGCCCCTCCACCAGAGCAAGATGTGGCAGTCTGCTTCTGTGAAGATGACAGCCTTGGAAACCCTATGGGGCTCTTCTACCCCGTCCTATATGGTCGCTATGAGTCGGCGGTGGGTTGAGTTCTTTTGTAAATTGGACCCTCACTTTCTGCTCCTCAATAATCCCAAACTCCAAAAGTGTGAACAACTGTCATTTGCACAGGGGGGTGTCAGGTTAAGAAGCCTGCACCCCAGTGGTGGGTCCGCCCGCAACCACCTATGAAGCCTTCCAGTAGTGACTTAGCCTCGGAACTCAGGTTGTCTCAGCCAGGAAATGAAGCGGTGAGGCGACCTGACACCCTTCCAGCCACAAGCGTCCACAACTCAGGGTTGGATCAGAGTGGGGAAGGATGTCAGGGGGTCTGCAGTGCACACGGACAAGGTGTGCAATATCAAAGAAATCACGTCTGAGAAACGAGCTCTGACTGTCCGGAAGAAAGTCCCAGTCTGGCACCTGTGTGTCAACGCCTTTCTGATACTTCTTGCTAGTACCAGTTACCAGTTACCTTCGAGCTGACCCAACTCATGGCAACCCCATGTGTGTCGGAGTAGAACAGTGACCCATAAGGTACTCAGTGGTTGATTTTTGGGAAGTAGACCACCAGGCCTTTTTTCCAAAGCACCTCCGGATGGACTCAAAGCACCGACTTTTCAGCTAGCGGCCGAGCACCTTAACTGTTTGTACCACCTAGGGACCCCCACATTTGCTAATCTTCCCTTTAGCCGGGGACTGGGAGGCCCCAGGCAGAGCCTTCTTTCAAACCCCTTCACAGAGCTGGGATTTAATCACGTAAATAGCGCCACGTCCGTCCGATTTAGTTTCAAGTTTACTTCTTCCTTATGGCTACGGGTTCTGGTTTGCCACTTATGGTAATGATATAAAGTCTCTTTTGGACATAATTTTTTTCAGAATATGGAAGTGATAGGTTTAAAGAAAAAATATTGAATTAGGGCAAATAGTGAGCGAGAGTTCTTTCTGCTTTCTTTTCCATCCGTTTTAAAAAGAATGTGAACAGAACTGCTTCATGGAAATAATCTATTTGAAAACTCAGCCTTTTCCCTGGGCCTTGTGGCTAAGTGACAGGACTCCTGACAGTTAGGGGACGGATTCTGAGCAAGGGGAAAGAGTCATTCAGGCACATGTTGAGGGGTAAATAATAACTCTGTAAGGAATTAAGAAGGAGCCTTGGTGGTGCAATGGTTAAGTGCTCGCCTGCTAACTGAAAGGCTGCCAATTCAAGTCCACCAGTCTTTCCACGGGAGAAAAGACCTGGCGAGCTGCTTCCGTAAAGATGGTTGTTAGCTGTTGCTAGGTGCCGTTGAATGGGTTCTGACTCACAGCCACCCCAAGTACAACAGAACGAAACATTGCCTGGTTCTGAGCAATCCTCACAGTCGTTGCTGTGCTCGAGCCTATGGTTGCAGCCACTGTGTTCTGGTGGTGCAGTAGTTAAGTGCTCAGCTGCTAACTGAAAGGTCAGGGATTTGAACTCACCAGCCTCTCCGTGGGAGAAGATGTGGCAGCCTGCTTCTGTAAAGATGACAGCCTTGGAAACCCTATGGGACAGTTCTGCTCTGTCACATGGGATCTGGATACGTTGGAATTGTCACCCAACAACAACGAGGAAGTAGGTAGCTAAAGAAGAAGACTCAAAATCAGAGATAATATCAGCTTATGATATAAAAATAAAAATACCAGGACAGGGAGAGACCCACGTATACGGAGGGACATGAACTGGATAGATGGCGACTATTGACGACATATAGGACGGGGAGCGAGTCCTTGGGCAGTGTGCTAACAGTTAAGTGCTCAACAACCAGCTGAAAATTTGGCAGTTCGAACCCACCCAGAGGCACCTCAGAAGACACCTCAGAAGAGGCCTGGTGACCTGCTTCGGAAAGGCCACAGCTTGGAAAACCCTATGGAGCAGTTTTACTCAGCACACGTGGGGTTGCCATGAGTCGGAATGGACTGGAAGGCAACCAGCAATGACAAGGGTGGGGGAAGGGTGGCAAGGAAGCAGGTGCCTGGATGTCTAAACTAAAGCTGCTCTCAAGGGTTCACTGTCGAATTTAGCCCAGCCCACGGAACCTCACGCCCTAGTCACGTGAGTGTGGGGAATGGCCTTTAAAATAAGGGAGGGCGAGTTGACTTAGAATGAGATGCTGGGGTTCAGCTGTGGTGAGACCTTCCTCTTCCTTCCCGTGAAATATCATTTTAAAAATATTTTGTCTCACTTCCACTAACCAGCCATCTGCTCATGTAAATAACCACCAACCACGAGAAACAATGGCTCACCAGCCCTGGGAGTGGGGTGGGCCAGGTGTGGTGGAGGGTCAGGTGGGAGCCGTGTGGGTTCTAACGAAGCACCTCCGTTGCCCAGAGATGCTGCCATCAGTGTGCGGTGAAGCCCAACGTGCATGTGTTTCTGGCTAGGTCTTTGTCTCTGTGGTTGGGGAGAGGGAAGAAGGATGTGTCTGGGAGTATGCAAACAGAAGAATTGCATTGCATCGGCTGCCACTGTAATCTCCCCTCCGGGGAAGCCTCCTTTCGCACAGATGCCAGGTAAACATGCAAACAGAGCAGCCGGGAGGGAACAGCATGGCCGAGAGCTAAACTGAGGGTGTGATGTTTCCACACTGCTCATGTCCTGAACCACCACTGCTGCAGGGACAGTTTTGGTGGCATGTCTGTCCTTGCTTCCACAAAGAATCCTCACCACTCCAAGCCCGGTGCTGGCCCTGGACTGATGCTTGGTTGGCATCATCCTGCCCGCTGACCATTACTTCTTGGACCCGGCTGAGTAACTGACCCTCTCAGGGTCGATCATGTTGGAATTCGGATGCTCAGAGGCTTGACCTGGAGGTGATTTTACTTTTTAGGACCGAGGCTGCCGTCTTGTAAGAGCGGGCTAGACAGAGCCATGAAACTGAACGGAAGATGGCAGAGGCACACACGGAGGGACAGAGGGAGGGCCGTGCCCAGAGAGGGAGTCAGGTACACCCTTACACACACACAAAAGCACAGAGACTGGGACAGAGGCAGGAGGGGGAAGAAGAGGAGAGGTTGGGGAGAGAGAAGGCAGGAAGGAGAGGGAGAGAGGGACGTCTGTCAGCAAATCCTGGCAGCTCTGCCTTCAGATTTTCACCAATGCGTCCACCTTTCCGTCTTCACAGCCACCATCCTGGTCTCTGCCAACATCTTCTTTTTTGTAGACATCTCCACCAGCCTCGTCACGTGCCTCCTTGGTTCCTGTTTTGTCCATTAGAGTTCAATCTACCCATTGTTTCCAGACAGAGAAAGGTGAGAAAAGAGACTTGCTCTTGCCAGCTGGGCTTAAACTTGATCTTGACAGCAACAGGTGTACTCAAGGTCTTGCTGTGGCCGACATCCATCGTATGGAGCCGAGCAGTATGTAAGCCCAACAGACAGAGAGCTGAACACATGAATAAGCTGAGTCTGGATGATGATGTTCAAACCTCTGGTTCAAGCTGCACCTGAAGCCAGCCCTTCCCCTGCACCTTTCACTTAGGTGACCCAAACAATTTCCCATTTATTGAAGCCAGTTTGGATTGTGTCACTTTCAGCAGAAAGATACCTTACTGATATATGCATTTTCTTTTCTGGAGAAATGGTGGAAACAATCAACAGATTTTCAAAGGAAGCTGCAGCCCAGAAGACCCAAACGGTACCTCCTGGCCATAGATGTCAGGTAATATGAGTCGTGCAAGGTAAAATAGTCCGAGGTTGCCAACCACCACCATAGTTTATTCACAACGTTTCACCAATCTGTCCTGTGTGCAATGGAAATAGAAGAGCAAAGGAAGAAGCACGTACTGAGGGAATGAGCAGGGACTGGTTTCTACATTCCAGCAGCTGAATATTTCAATCTCCCCAAACAAAAATACGCCAAGAACTAGAAATAGGAGATACATAACTTGGCTCTCTTCCATCTAGAAGCATCACTCCCCCCAGAAGGAAGGAGAAAGGAGGGGAGACAGAGAGGAATGGAGAGAGGGAGGGGAGAGTGGAATAGAAAGCTTGGGGTCAGGGTTTCTTTTGGATGGGACAGCAAAGGGCTGCTCTGAGAAAGGGGAGTTGAGCTGATATACTAGTGACAAGGAGCAGTCAGCCGTGGAAAGAACTGGAACATACAGGTTCCACGGAGCGTCAGGTGGGATGAGCTGGTGTATTTGAAAGAAAGAACAAAGTCCAGGACTTCCATTTCTGGCAGCCTGGTGGATTAAATACACTGAATGTACGTCTTTCTGAACTGTGCTGAATAAAATACTTTTAGTTGTTGTTAGTTACCACAGAGTCGATTCCGACTCATAGTGACCTCGTGGGTTACAGAGGAGAACTTCCCCATAGAGTTTTCTTGGCAGTGATCTTAATGGAAGTAGATTGCCAGGCCTTTCCTCCACAGTGCGACTGGGTGGGTTCAAACGGCCAAACTGTTGGTTAGCAGTCAAGCTCAAACAGTTTGCACCATTTGTACCACTTAGGGACCTTAAAATACATTTTTTTACATTTTTTAATGCATGTTTTTATGCTGAGAAGAAAGAGAAAAACAATAACAACAACAACAAAAAAACCTTAGTGGTAGAAACTCAGTGAAAGTGGGAATCGAGAGAGGCAAGTGCAGCGCTAAAGCTGTCTCTCCCTGCAGGCTTCTGGCTCATCCAGATGACCCGAAGCTCAGTTTTCATGGCTTCATGGGGTACTTGGTAGGTGGGGGAAGGAAGCATGGAGCAGGGCCCACTCCAGTAAAGAGGCCAATAAGAGACCCTCAATGTCAGGGCGGAATCACACTAGAAATAGACCCATTCTCATGCTCCCCCAGGTAACAACAGATATCACTGTCTCACCTGGAGCAGGAAGTGAACTTGGTGAAGAGTGGAGGGGAATATCTCCCCTGATGAGGCATTATCCTAACCCAGCCTTCAAACAGGTCTGTGGCCCAAATCCACACTCTTGGATCACCCAGAGTAACCGCAAGCTGAAAGTTTAATGGAAAGTGGCCCCAGGTGGACAATGACTGGGCACCGGCAAGAGCAAACCCAAATCCTCTTTGGAGGAAACTCCTTCATCCCAGAGCTCAAGTAACTCTCAAAGATAAAGTCCCCAAAAGAGAAACTTACAGTCAAAAATCACAAGAAGTAACAGAGGAGACAAACCAGGAACTAAAGTCAGCATATGAGGCAATCACGACAGCCATGCCCACGGCAATTCTCATAAGGGAGGTATGGGCTACAGAACACAAAATAAACATGTATAATTTACTTAAAGAAATGAAAGTTTGAAAATATGAGTGAGACCATAAAATTAACCAAGCTGGAAAGAAATGAATAGAACTTCTAGAAATAATACACACACACACACACACACACACACACACACACACACACACACACAGAGTATACAATTGAAATTATAAAAACTCATTGGATTGATAAACAGATTAGACAGATGTAAAAGGAAAAACACTGAGTGAAAGAGAAATCTGAATCAGATGGATAGAATACAGAGCAAAAAGACTAAGAGAGGGGGTGTGCTTTTCCTTATCTTAAAGGAATGGTGTTATGAATTAAATTGTCCCCCAGCCAAAGTATATGTTGTCAATCCTAACCCCTACTCTTGTGGTTATAATCTCACTTGGAATGGGTTTTCTCTGTTACATAAATGAGACAGTATTAGTGTAGGGTGGGTCCTAAGTCAATCTCTTTTGAGACATAAAAGAGATCAAACAAGCAAATGAACAAGCAGAGATGGAGGGAAATAGATGCCATGTCACTTGAGGATTGCCAGGGAACCAAGGAATAAGGACTTTCCCGCCAGAGCTGACAGAGAGAGAAAGCCTTCCCCTAGAGCTGGCACCCTGAATTGAGACTTCTAGCCTTCTAGACAGTGATAAATTAAGTTTCTGTTTGTTAAGGCCACTCACTTATGGCATTTCTGTTACAGCAGCACTAGATAACCAAGACAAATGGTTTCAACGTTCCTCAAAAAATGTGTAGTGTTTGTGCAACTTTTAAAAAATTTTTATATTAAGTCAAGGAAATTGCTTGTCATTCCTTGTTTGTTAATGAAGTTTTTTTTTAAATCAAGATTTTTTTTTTTAAATCATCAAGTGATGTTAATTTCTATGAAATAGTTTTTTCTGTAAATATTAAGGTAATTTAATTATCTTTGGGTTTTAATCTATTAATGTAATAAGTTACATTTATGGATTTTAAGTTAAATTAACCTTGACTTCCTCAGATAATTCCAACTAATTCGTGCTGTATTACACCTTTTGCATCATTACTAAATTTGTTTTGCAAAAAAATAAAAACAGTAATCAACTTTGTTGAGATATAGTTTACATGTAATAGCATGATCCCATTTTAATTGAGTTCTTTGATAAGTTCTGACAAATGTATACTCCCTGTGTAGCTACCACCACAATCAAGATAGCATTTATAGACATATATAGAACACTCCACCCAACAATAGCAAAGTACATATTCTTTTCCAACACACAGAGAACGTTCTTCAGAACTGACTACATCTTAGGCCAGAAAGCAAATCTCAACAAAATCCAAAGTATTGAGATAATGCAAAGCATCTTCTCTGATCACAACACCATCAAAGTAGAAATTAATAACAGAAAGAGCAAGGAAAAAAATCAAATACATGGAAATTGAATACCACTTTGCTTAAAAACCACTGGGTAATAGAAGAAATCAAAGATGGAATCAAAAAGTTCCTAGAATCAAACAAGAATGAAAACATATCATACCAAAACCTTTGGAACACAGCAAAGGCAGTGCTCAGAGGTCATTTTATAGCAGTACATCCACACATCAAAAAAGAAGAAAGGGACAAAATCAAAACACTAACTATACAACTCAAACAAATAGAAAGAACAGCAAAAGAAGATCGCAGCCACCAGAAGAAAGGAAATCATAAAGACCAGAGCAGACATAAATGACATTGAGAATAGAAAAACAATAGAAAGAATGAACAAAACCAGAAGTTGGTTCTTTGAAAGGATCAACAAAATTGACAAACTACTGGCCAAACTGACAAAAGAAAAACAGAAGAGAATGCAAATAACCTAAATAAGAAATGAAATGGGGGACATTACGACAGACCCAACGGAAATAAAAAAGATTATAACAGAGTACTAAGGAAAACTATAACAAATTTAAAAACCTAGAAGAAATGGACAAATATCTAGAAACACATGACCTACCTAGACTAACACAAACTGAAGTCGAAAATCTGAACAGACCCATAACAAGAGAAGAGATTGAAAAGGTAATAAAAAAAAACTCCCAACAAAAAAAAGCCCTGGCCCAGATGGCTTCACTGGAGAAGTCTACCAAATATTCAGAGAAGAGCTTGCACTAGTACTACCCAAACAATTTCAGAACATAGAAAAGGAAAGGATACTTCCAAATTCATTCTATGAAGCCACCATAATACTGATACCAGAATAAAGCAAAGACACCACAAAAAAGAAAATTACAGACCAATATCTCTCATGAATATAGATGCAAAAGTTCTCAACAAAATTCTAGCCAAGAGAATTCAGCATCATATAAAAAAATGATACACCCTGACCAAGTGGGATGCATACCAGGTATGCAAAGATGGTTCAACATTAGAAAATCAAATAACATAATCCATCACATAAACAAAACAAAAGAATCACATAATCATCTCAATCAATGCAGAAAAGGCATTTGATAAAGTCCAACACCCATTCCTGACAAAAACTCTCAATAAAATAGGTATAGAAGGGAAATTCCTCAACATAATAAAGGACATCTATACAAAACCAACAGCTAACATCATTCTTAACAGACAGAGGCTGAAAACTTTCCCCTGAGAGCAAGAACAAGACAAGAATGCCCTTTATCACCACTCCTATTCAAAATTGTTCTGGAAGTCCTATCTAGAGCAATAAGGCAAGAAAAAGAAATAAAGGGCATCCAAATTGGTAAGCAAAAAGTAAAACTGTCCCTATTTGCAGATGATATGATACTATACATAGAGAACCCAAGGGACTCCACAAGAAAACTACTGAAACTAAAAGATTCAGCAGAGTGGCAGGATACAAGATAAACATACAAACATCAGTTGTATTCCTATATAGCAATAAAGGGAACTACAAAAAGGAAATCAGGAAAGCAAGACCATTTATAATAGCCCCTAAAAAAATAAAATACTTAGTGATAAATCTGACCAGGGATGTAAAAGGCCTATACAAAGAAAACTACAAAACACTACTGCAAGAAACCAAGAGACCTACATAAATGGAAAAACATCCCATGCTCATGGATAGGTAGACTCAACATTGTAAAAATGTCAATTCTACCCAAAGCAATCTACAAATACAATGCAATCTCTATCCAAATACCAACAGCCTTCTTTAAAGGGGTGGAAAAACTAATTACTTACTTTATATGGGAAGGAAAGAGGCCAGGATAAGTAAAGCACTATTGAAGAAGAAGAATAAAGTAGAAAGACTCACACTACCTGACTTCAGAGCCTACTATACAGCTACACTAGTCAAAACAGCCTGGTACTGGTACAATGACAGACACATTGACCAATGGAACAGAATCAAGAATCCAGATGTAAATCCATCCACCTAAGGTCACATGGTCTTTGACAAAGGCCCAAAGTCCATTAAATGGGGAAAAGACAGTCTTTTTAACAAAAGGTGCTGGCAAAATTGAATGCCCATCTGTAAAAAAATAAAAACAGGACCTATACCTCACATCATACACAAAAATTAATTCAAAATGGATCAAAGACCTAAATATAAAACCAAAAACTATAAAGGTCATAGAATTAAAAATAGGGTCAATGCTAGAGGCCCTAATAAATGGCATAAATAGGATACAAACAGTAACTAAGAACACACAAACACCAAAAGATAATCCAGATAACTGGGATCTTCTGAAAATTAAACCCTTATGCTCACCGAAAGACTTCACCAAAGGAGTAAAAAGAGACCCTACAGGCTGGGAAAAAATTTTTGGCTATGACAAATCCGACAAAGGTCTAATCTCTAAAATCTGTAGGAAAACCAACACCTCTATAATAAAAAGACAAATAATCCAATTAAAAAATGGGCAAAGGATACGAACAGATACTTCACCAAAGATGACATTCAGGAAGCTAACAGTCACATGAGGAAATGCTCGAGATCACTAGCCATTAGAGAAATGCAAATCAAAACTGCAATAAAATACCATCTCACCCCAACATTACTGGCAAGGATCAAAAAGAAAATAACAAATGTTGGAGAGGCTGCAGGGAGCTTGGAACATTTATGCACTGCTGGTGGGAATGGAAAATGGAAAAATTATTTTAGAAAATGATGTGAAGCTTCCTTAAAAAGCTAGAAATAGAAATACCATATGATCCAGCAATCCCAATCCTAGGAATATATCCTAGAGAAGTAAGAGCCGTCACACAAGTAGACATATGCACACCTATATTCATTTCAGCATTATTCACAACAGCAAAAAGATAGAAACAACCTAAGTGCCCATCAACAGATGAATGGATAAACAAACTATGGTACATACACACAATGGAATACTATGCAACAATAAAGTACAATGATGAATCTGCAGAATATCTCACAACATGGATGAATCTGGAGGGCATTATTCTGAGTGAAATAAGTTAATCACAAAAGGACAAAGACTGTATGAGGCCACTATTATAAAAACTCATGAAAAAGTTTACACACAGAAAGAAACAATCTTTGATGGTTACGAGGGAGGGGAGGGATGTGGAGGGAAAAACACTAACTAGACAATAGTATAAGTTGTCGCTTTGGTGAAGGGTAAGATCACACACAATACTGGGGAAGTCAGCACAACTTGATCAAAGCAAGGTCATAGAAGCTTCATACTCACAACCAAACTCCCTAAGGGACCAAATTACTGGGCTGAGGGCTGGGGATCATGGTCTCAGGGGACATCTAGCTTAATTGGCAAAACATAGTTTATAAAGAAAATGCTGTACATTCTACCCTGGTAGGGATCTTAAAAGTTTGTGAGTGGCCATCTAAGACACTCCACTTGTCCCACCCTGTCTGGAGGAAGGGAGAATGAAGAAAAGCAAAGACACAAAGGAAAGATTAAGGACTAATGGACCACAACTACCACAGCCTCTACCAGACTGAGTCCAGCACAACTAGATGGTGCCTGGATACCACCACCAACAGCTCTGACAGGGATCACAACAGAGGGTCCCGGACAAAGCTGGAGAAAAATGTAGAACAAAATTCAAACTCACAAAAAAAGACTAGACTTACTGATCTGACAGACCCTGGAGAAACCCCGAGAATATGGCCCCTGGACACCCTTTTAACTCAGTACTGAAGTCACTCCTGAGGTTCACCCTTCAGCCAAAGATTAGACAGGTTCATAAAACAAATAATAATGCACGTAGCTCAACTATGTATATGAGACTAAATGGGCACACCAGCCCAGGACTGTGGAGGAGAAGGAAGGAGGGGACAAGAAAGCTGGTAAAGGGGAACTCAAGGTCGAGAAGGGGAGATGTTGTCATGTCGTGGGGTTGGCAATCAAAGTCACAAAACAATATGTGTATTATTTGTTTAATGAGAAACAATTTATCTAAACCTTCATCTAAAGTACAAAACCTGTAAATCCTCATCTAAAATACAAAAAAAAAAAAAAAAATTACAACCAAAAAAAAGAGAGCATTTCCATCACCCCCCAAAGTCCCCTTGGGCTTGCAAATATTTTATTTATAGTTTTATTGTATTTTCTTGAGTTAAATTAACCTGTGCTATTCCTTTCTTATATTTCTTGTATGGTCCTTGCAGATTTCAGTATCAAGTTTATGGTGAAATAAATTTGGGAGTTTCCCATTCTGTTCTGCACACTGGGGTAGTTTATGTAAGGTGAGATCACTTGTTTCATGATGTGTGGTAGAATGCACCCATTAAACCGCCTGGGCTTTGTGTTGTATTTCTAGAAATTATTTCATTTCTTAAAGGTATGATAATATCCAGATTTACTATTTCTTCTTCCACTAGTTACAAGTTATGTGTCTCTTAGCATTAATCCATTTCACCTGCTTTCAAATGTATTGCCATCAAATTGCTCATAGTACCTGACTATATTTTTAATCTCAGCAGTGTATAACCACGTCCCCTTTCCATTGCTTATTTTGCCTTCTTTTTAATTATTATTTTTTATTTAATCAACACTGTCAGGTATTTGTCAATTTTGTATTCTTTAAAATAAGACAACTTTGGTCTTATGTTTTCCTATTGACTGATTTCTATTTATTATAGTTTTCCATTCTTTATTTTTCCTTACTTCATAGTTCTTTGCATTTATTCAATTTTCTCTAACTTCTTAAGTTAAAGGCTTAGCTCATCATTTTTCTACTTTTCTTCTTTTCTAATTAAAATCTTTGCTAGTAAGTCTTATTTAGCTGTATTCCACATGTTTTGATAAGCACAATTATCACTGTGGTTTAGCCCTAAATATTTGCTAATTCTCATTATGATTTTATCTTTGAACCATGTGGTATTCAGAAATGTACTTCTTACTTTCCAAACATGTGGGATTTTCAAGGTTCCTTTTCTTACTGGCTCTAATGTAATGTTGTCATCTGAGAATGAGGACAGAATGATGCTGATTTTCTGACATTTGTGGATATTTGCATTATGACTCTATATGGCCTCAATATCCCCAGGTGTCCCAGTGAACTTGAGCAGAATACGTATTTTCCACTTGCTGAGTACAACACTCTAAACACAGTTATGACATCAAGTATATTAACAGTTTTATTTTAATTTTCTTTCTCCTCACTGATGGTTTTGTCTGTTTGTCCAATATTTTCTCAGAGAGGGAGGTTAAAATCTCCCACTGTGATGGTAGATTTTCTTTTTGTCCTGGAAATGTTAGACAATGGGATAAGGTAAGAAAAATAATTAGAATATATTAATGAAGAAAAATAATTGGAAAAGAATAAAGAAAATTGTCATTATGCCTAAATGAAATGATTGTTTACATGTCTCCATCCATAAGTATTGCACTCAGAATAATCAATAAATGTATAAGTATGTTCTTAAATTACTAGAAGACATTAGCAAAGTTGCTAGATACAAAGACCCAGAAACAATAATTAATTTCATTTCTCTTCGCCAGCAACACATTAATAGCAATGCCATTAAAAAAAAGTAATAGCATCAAAAATACAAAGTATCTTGAGTGAAAAAATGTAACAAAAGATGTGCAAGGCTTCTATGGAGAAAACAATTATTGAAAGGCATTGAATAAAACTTAAATAAGTGGAGGGAAATATCACAGTCAAGGGAGAAAGCCTCAACATAGTAAAGATGTGTAGATTCATTGTGATCCCTACCAAAATCTCAAAGATGTTTTGGAGAACTTAAGATTTATTTGAAAGAACAAAGTTTGAGAACAGTTGCAGTGCCACCAAAGAAAGCCATGCAGGATAATTGCCTATGAGCTAGAAGAAGATTTAAAAAGCTCTAGTAGTTAAACAAGGAGCTCTGGTGGCACGACAGTTAAGCGTTCGGCTGCTAACTGAAAGGTTGGCAGCTCAAACTTAACACAAGGCTCTGTGGGAGAAAGACTTGGCAATCTGCTGCTGTAAAGATTAAAAAAAAAACAAAACCCATTGCCAACAGGTTGATTCCGACTCATAGTGATCCTGTAGAACAAAGCAGAACTGCCCCATAAAGTTTCCAAAGAGCGCCTGGTGGATTACAGCCAAGAAAACTGCCCTGTCGTATAGGGTCCCAATGAGTCAGAATTGACTTGACAGCAATAGGGTTGTTATGAGTTGGAATTGACTCAATGGCAACGGGTTGGTGACACAATGGTTAATTAAGTGCTCAGCTGCTAACCAAAAGGTTAGTGGTTCAAACTCATCCAGCATCTCCACTGGAGAAAGACCTGTTGATCTGCTCCTTAAAGATCACAGACTAGAAAACCCTACGAGGCAGTTCTACTCTGTTACAAGGGGTTGCTATGAGTCAAAATGGATTGAACGGTTACCAACAAGAGCAACAAAGATGAGCTCAGTGCTTACTCTACACCCTGCAGACAGTGGTGTTTTATCTGTGTTTACTGCTGCTGGTGGTGTGCTGGGAAAATGCCCCGTAGAGGAAACCTTCTGCATGGCACTGGTGTGTTGGTGAATTCCATGGTGAGGACAAAGGGTCTCATCCATATTCCAGCGGAGACCACATAAGCAGTGCTTATAAAGATGCCATAGGGAACTCCCTTCTGACCATCGGCAGCTCTGATGTTTCCCCACACATCTGTCTTACTTTCGCTGTCTGCTGAGGCTGTTGCTTATTATTTTTATAAATACATTCCTGGTGAAGAGAAAATTAAATATGCATGTGTTTTAAAATTAAACATGCATAACAGAGTTCTAAAAAATGCTTTAATGGAATCAGTCAGTCAATCTTTCATGAATATTGTAATTTTGGGGGAGCAGTTCAGGTAACTTATGTAATTGTACTTGTGTCCTTTATTTGAAAAAGAAGAGACACAGTCAAATGCTCAGGTGTCCTCTAACTGCCTTTCATACCCAGGACTTTGTTGAAAACAAAACAAAAAAAACCCAAACCGGTTGCCATCAACTCTTCTCCGAGTCATGGTGAGCCCTATGCTTCATAGGGTTTTCAACGGCTGTGATCTGGATAATAAATGACCTTGGTCCATCTGAGGCTTCTAGAAAAGTCAGCTTCCTCTTTTCAAATACCCCTGCATCAACTTCCTCTGGAAACCAAGCATTGCTCATTGGTACTAACTCTGGATGCGCGTTAGAATCAATCGGGGGAATTTTATAATCATGTTGATACCTGGGCTTCAGTCCCAGACATTCTGACTGAAAGGCTTGTGGGTAGGGCCCAAGCATCTGCATTTTTCAAAGCTGTGATGAGTAGTGAGGACTGGGAATGAGGGCCGATGAGCAGATCCTGCTGACAAAATTGAGGCCTCAGGTGGAAACAAGACTTGGCTGCCTGTATGCCGCACACATGGAAGTCTCTGGATAAAGGAGCAGCTTCATTTATATATCATTACTGCAATGGCAAAGAGTCCTGGTGGTGCCGTGGTTAAATGCTGGGCTACTAACAGAAAGGTTGGTGGTTCAAACCCACCAGCTGCTCCAAGGTCTGAAAAGATTTGAAGCCTTGGGAACTCTATGGGGCAGTTCCACTCTGTCCTGTGGGGTTGCTGTGAGTGAGAATTGACTTAACATCAACTGGTATTTTTTTTGTTTTTGTTTTTTGGAATGCCAACGATCCTTGGTGGCACAGCAGTTAAGTGCTCTCAGATGCTAAGTGAAAGTTCGGCAGTTCAAACCCACCATTGGCTCCATGGAAGAAAAAACATGGTGATCTGCTCCTGCAAAGATTACAGCTTAGGAAACCCTATCGGGCAGTTCTATTCTGTCCTATAGGGTTCCTATGCATCAAAATAGACTCAATGGCAAAAGATTTATTGGATAAAATGGAGTCATGATGGTGCAAAGAGTTAAATGCTCAACTGCTAACACAAAAGTTGACATTTCAAACCCACCCAGCAGCTCTGAGGGAGAAAGACCTGGTGATCCGCTCTCATAAAAATTATAGCCAAGAGTCAGGGCCAAGATGGTGGAGTAGTCAGATGCTTCCGGTGGACCCTCTGAAAACAAAGACCTTAAAAAACAAGTGATTTGATTATATATGGCAATCTGGCAGCCCTGAACATCAAAGGCAGAGTTGAGAAACTGGACTGAGTGGCAGGGGGAGGGAGAGACAGTTAAGAAGCAGCGAGGAGTTGCCAGACCTGACCCAGCAAGAGCCCGAGTCCTTCAGACCTGATCAGCTCGGGGGTGAGTGTTGAGGTAGGCAAGCATTGCAGGTCAGGAGGTGTGTTTTCTGCACCGGGAGAGACCCAGCACCAGAGACTCTACACGGCCACCCAGAAACAGTGAGAAGCAGCCCTCCAAAAAAGATAAGTACTTGCATACTGCTTACTGTGCCAATCAAAAACACCTCCCTTAGGGGAAAACCTCTCTCCCACTTACCTCCCTGCTCCCTGCTCTGCACTGGGTCCCAGACCAGTTTCAGAAATTGCCGAGTCCCCTGGGCCACAAGTAGGATCCATCACACTCCCGGAGCCATTCTCCCTGCCTCGGAGAGTGAACAAATTAACAAACAGGGGAAAAAACAAAATGCTGGCTCCCCTAAGCCAGGAATCCAGGGTAGGCAGAGCTCCTTTGCCTAGGCACAGGCATAAGGGATCCATAGACTTTGAGTCCCTTTCCCCCTGCATAGATTTGTGTGCGCCCATCTCAACAGGGTAGGCCCTCATTACTGAAGTACAACAGGGTATATACTGGAAGACTAACTTCAAATATTTCAGCTGTGAAGTGGCAGGTTCTTGACATTTGACACTGCTCTGCCCATTAAATAGGGTCTTCACCTACCAACATCAGAGGCCTGAGGACTGGTGGCTCCACAGAGGCCACCTAGCCGCCTGTGAGAGGGGCCCATGAATAAGAGGTGCCCCCCAGTCCTTACAGCCAACAGCATTAGGTGCTCATAGTCCAGCTGCAAAACCCACCCACCTACGCACTCTAGGGAACAGGGACACACTTTCCTCCTGGACAGTCAGGGGCTGCCGTCAGACCTCAGAGCGTGTCCCCCTGCTGCAGCCAGATGCCTGTGCCTACACCAATCACCCAAGCCTGTCTAGGACTGTAAGTGAGAGCTTACACCACACACTTGGTGGCTATCTACCTGGACACCTGACGTGAATCCATACAGGAGGATTGGGTGGACTCCTGAGCTCACATACCTAGTAACAGATCTAACCATCTGGTGACAGGACATTAGATCTTCAAAGGTGCCAATAATCAAACTAGCTCATATGAGCAGCCTGTTTGAGCATATCAAAACAAAACAAGAAGCTAGGACACAGGAAGCAAACATAAAATAAATAAATATAACTTATTGATGGCTCAGAGACAATAGTCAATATCAAATCACATAAAGAGGCAATCCATGACGGCTTCAGCAAGCTCCCAAAATAAAGAATCTAGAAATACCGGAGGCAGAATACAAAAGATTAATATATAGAACTCTTCAAGAAATTAGGAAGGAGATTAAGCAAAATGCAGAACATGCAATAGAGGAAATTAAAAAGATTAGAGAAGAGCATAACGACAAATTTAACAGGCAGCAAGAATCCATAGAGAGATAGCAATCAGAAATCCAGAAGATTAACAATAAAATTTCAGAATTAGACAACTCAATAGAAAGTCATAGGAAAAGAATTAAGACAACGGAAGTCAGAATTAGTGAGATTGAAGATAAAGCACTTGACATCAACTTATTTGAGGAAAAGTCAGACAAAAGGATTTTTTAAAATGAAGTAAACCTAAGAATTATGTGGGGTTCTATCAAGAGGAATAACCTACGAGTGATTGGAGTACCAGAACCAGGGCAGGGCGGGGCGGGGGGGAGGTAACAGAAAATACAGAGAGAATTATTGAAGATTTGTTGGCAGAAAACTTCCCTGATATCGTGAAAGATGAAAAGGTATCTATCCAAGATGCTCATTGAACCCCACATAAGGTAGATCCCAAAAGAAAGTCACCAACACACATTATAAGCAAACTTGCCAAAACCAAAGATAAAAAGAGAATTTTAAGAGCAGCTAGGGATAAATGAAAAGTCATCTACAAAAGCAAGTCAATAAGAATAATCTCCGACTACTCAGCAGAAACCATGCAGGCAAGAAGGCAATGGGATGACATATATAAAGCCTTGAAGGAAAAAAATTGCCAGCCAAGATATATATCCAGCAAAACTGTCTCTCAAATATGATGACAAAATTAGGGCATTTCCAGATAAACAGAAGTTTAGGGAATTTGCAAAAACCAAACCAAAATTACAAGAAATACTAAAGGGAGTCCTCTGGTTAGAAAATCAGTAACATCAGATAACAACCCAAGACTAGAACACAGGACAGAGCAACCAGATATCAACCCAGATAGGGAAGTCATGAAAGTAAATCAAAGCTAAAACACTGAAATATAGGGAAACAGATGTCAATATGTAAAATATGACAACATTAAAACAAAAAAGGGATTTAAAAAATGGAGACATAGATTTTGCATATGGAGAGGAAGTCAAGGCGATATAAAGAAATAAAAGACTGGTATGAACTTAGAAAAATAGGGGTAAATATTAAGGTAACCACAAAGGAAACTAACAATCCTACAAGTCAAAATAAAAAACTAGAAAAACATAAACACTCAGCAAATACAAAATCAACAACAATGAAAAAGATGAAAAGAAAATACATAAAGAAAAACGACTCAGCACAGAAAATTAAGTGGAACAAAGAAACTTAATAACACACAAAAAATGACGTCAAAATGACAGCACTAAACTCATACCTATCAATAATTCCACTGAATGTAAATGGACTAAATGCACCAATAAAGAGACAAAGAGTGGCAGATTGGATAAAAAAAACACGATCTCTCTATATGCTGCCTACAAGATACCCACCTTAGACTTAAAGACACCAACAAACTAAAACTCAAAGGATGGAAAAAACTACATCAAGTGAACGACACTAAAAAAACAGCAGGAGTGGCAATATTAATCTCTGACAAAATAGACTTGAAAGTAAAATCCACCACAAAGGATAAGGAAGGGCACTATATAATGATTAAAGGGTCAATATACCAGAAGGACATAACTATAATAAATATTCACACATCCAATGACAGGGCTCCAAAATACATAAAACAAACTCTAACAGCACTGAGAAGAGAGATAAACATCTCCATAATAGTAGTAGGAGTCTTCAACACACCACTTTCAGTGAAGGACAGAACATCCAGAAATAAGTTCAACAAAGGCACAGAAGACCTAAATGCTACAATCAACCAACTTGATCTCATAGACATACACCAAACACTGCACCCAATAGCAGCCGAGTATACTTTCTTTTCCAATGCACATGGAACATTCTCCAGAATAACCACATATTAGGCCACAAAGCAAGCCTTAACAAAACACAAAGCATCAAAATATTACAAAGCATTTTTTTCTGATCATAAAGCCATTAAAATAGAAATCAACAATAGAAAAAGCAAGGAAAAAAAATCAAACACATGGAAACTGAACAACACCTTGCTCAAAAACTACAGGGTTATAGAAGAAATTAAGGATGGAGTAAAGGAATTCATAGAATCAAACAAGGATGAAAACACATCCTACCAGAATCTTTGGGACACAGCAAAAGCAGTGCTCAGAGGTCAGTTTATAGCAATAAATGCACACATCCAAAAGGAAGAAAGGACCATAATGAAAACATTAACCCTATAACTGGAACAAGTAGAGAGCAGCAAAAGAAGCCCTCATGTGTCAGAAGAAAAGAAATAATAAGAATTAGAGCAGAATTAAAAGAAATACAGAATAGAAAAACAATTGAAA
>NW_004443944.1:3252354-3293758 GCF_000243295.1 Trichechus manatus latirostris
TAAAGATCATGGAAGAAAAAATAGGGACAACACTAGGAGCCCTAATACATGGCACAAACACAGTACAAACCATAAGTAACAATGCACAAGAACCAGAAGAGACCAGATAAATGGGAGCTCCTAAAAATCAAACACTTATGCTCATCCAAAGACTTCACCAAAAGAGTCAAAAGACAACCTACAGACTGGGAAAAAAATTTTGGCTACAAAAAACCCAATCAGCATCTAATCTCTAAAATCTACAAGATACTGCAAAACCTCAACAACAAAAAGACAAATAACCCAATTAAAAAATGGTAAAAGATATGAACAGGCACTTAGCCAAAGAAGATATTCAGGCAGCTAACAGAAGAAATGCTCATGATCATTAACCATTAGAGAAATGCAGAATAAAACTATAATGAGATAACATCTCACCCCAACAAGGCTAACATTAATCCAAAAAACACAAAATAATAAATGCTGGGGAGGTTGTGGAGAGACTGAAACACTTATACACTGTTGGTGGGAAAGTAAACTGGTACAACCACTTTGGAAATTGATTTGGTGCTTCCTTAAAAAGCTAGAAATAAAAGTACCATACGATCCCACTATCCCACTCCCTGGAATATATCCTAGAGAAATAGGAGCCGTCACACTAATAGATATATGCACACCCATGTTCATTGCAGCACTGTTCACAATAGCAAAAAGATGGAAACAACCTAGGTGCCCATCAAAGGACGAATGGATAAACAAATTATGGTATGTCCACACAATGGAGTATTATGCAATGATAAAGAACAATGGTGAAGCTGTGAAACATAACATAGAGGAAGCTGGAGGTCATTATGATGAGTGAATTTAGCCAGTCATAGAAGGACAAATATTGTTTAAGACCACTATTATAAGAATTCAAGAAAAGGTTGAAACACAGAAGAAAACATCTTTGATGGTTACGAGGTTGGGGAGGGAGGATGAGGATTATTCACTAACTAAATAGTAGATAAGAATTACCTTAGATGAAGAGAAGGACAACACTCACTACAGGGGAAGTCAGCACAACTGAACTAAACCAAAGCTAAGAAGTTTCTTGAATACAATCAAACACTTTGAGGGACAGAGTAGCAGGGGTAGAGGTCTGGGGACCATGCTTTCAGGGGACATGTAGGTCAATTGGCATAACAAAGCTTATTAAGAAAATACTCTGCATCCTTCTTTGGTGAGTGGCATCTGGGGTCTTAAAAGCTTGCAAGCAGCCATCTAAGATGCATCAATTGGTCCCAACCACCTGGACTAAAGGAGAATGAAGAACACCAAAGACCCAAGGAAAGTACCAGCTCAAGAGACAGAAAGGGCCACAAAAACCAGAGACTTCATCAGCCTGAGACCAGAAGAACTAGATGGTGCCCAGCTACCACCAATGACCGCCCTGACAGGGAAAATGACACAGAGTCCCTGATGGAGCAGGAGAAAGGTGGGATGCGGAACTCAAATTCTAGTAAGAAGACCAGACTCAATGGTCTGACTGAGACTGGAGAAACCCCGGAAAGCATGGCCCCTGGATTCTGTATCAGCCCAGAACTAAAACAATTTCTGAGGCCAACTCTTCAGACAGGGATTGGACTTGACTGTGGGACATAAAGTGATACTCGTGAGGAGTGTGCCTCTTAGCTCAAGTAGATACAAGAGACTAAATGGGCAGCTTCTGTCTGGAGGTGAGATGGGAAGGCAGAGAGGGTTATGAGCTGGTTGAAGGGACATGAGAAATTAGGGGTGGAAAGGAGATGTGTGCTGTCACAGTACAGGGAGAGCAATTAGGGTCACATAACAATGTATGTATAAATTTTTATATGGGAAAAAAGAAAAAGAAAAAAAAAATTACAGCCAAGAAAACCCTATGGGGTAGTCCTCTGTCACATGGGATTGCTACAAGTTGGAATCGACTCTATGGCACCTAACAACAATACTGTGATTCCACATTAGGAGAACTGATGCCTATTCTTACTATAACAAGCGACTATTGTGTTCGTCAGGAAGAAGCCAAACCGTGACCTCCAATCTGCACTACATTGTTCACTTGGGGTTCAGGATCTCTGAAAGGGAGACTCCAAGCTGGGTTCTCAGCACTTCTTACAGCAGTGGGTCCTAAGCTTTATTGCTCCTACAAAATCATACACACATCTTGGGACAACGGGGACCTGGGATGGAGCCTATGATTGTGCATCTGTTCTGGGTTGAAGGTGATGCTGATGCTGCTGGTCCATGGACCACCCATTGAAAAGTCACGGAGCACAGAGCTCTTCCTTGTCCGCTCGTGTTTAAGGAGCCCTGTGTTTGGCCAGCGCTGCAGGTTCTCCAGCCAAAATCCACAGCCATTGCAGCACAATGAATGTACTCTCCTTCAGGCCATTCCCACGTAGGAGCTGCTCCTCGTTGGAGAAGGACTCGGCTGCCAGGGAAACACACAGGCATTTCCATTTTGTCCTTTCCTTCCTCCTGCCTTTCTTGGGGAAATGCATTCACTTTCTCTTCCTCCTTTGGTCCCCTCAACATTCCTCAGCCTTTTCTGGAAAAATAGCAAATGTGTGCAGCAAAGTTACCTGCTTTGGGTCTTGGTAGAGGGGATGTGACAAAGCAAGATGCCCCCAGCAGGGTCACACAGGTTTCCGTTGCTGCTGTGGTTAGTGAGATGGTCCTTTCTGGAAAGACTCCCACAGAGACACAGGAACCCACTCATTTGTCCACAGTATGTTTTTGGGTTGCATGAACTTTTGTTGTCTCCAAACTAAGCAACTATAATTACATTTAATAAATAACTGCTGTTTTAATAACATGTGCTCTTTAATTTTTTATTTGTAAACACGTGCTTCTTTTATATACATTTTTTAATGTATGTGAAAAATGAGTGTGACTTTTGGAGGTCTTAGAACAAATTAAAATATTTCTCATTAAAATAAATGGTACTAGCCTTTTCACACTATACCTTTTCTCTCTCTACCGGGGCAAATTAAGGGCATTAAGTTGGGGATGGATGGATGTGCATAGATGTTTTGACCAACAATGAAGTTGCTTAAAGACAAGGACAGTGAGTTATAGTCTTCAGCTCTTGTTAGCATTTCCTAAAGTGTAGCCTACTGTAGTCCTTTAAGGTGCTTCACAAACAGTCACACAGTGAAACACCCTGGCCAAATTCTGAATACTGCACCTCCTTCTTGAGGATTCACAACCCATATTACCATATTAAAGGCTCTGAGAAGTCCTAAGTGGGGATATCCATTTAATTTTGTTTAGTTTCCCGTTTTTTCAAATATATTTGAACACTTAACAATGTTTTTATTTTTTCAAGGAGCTTCTATTCCTATCCCAAGCAATCAGTTGTCCAAGGAACGCATTGGTAAAGTGACAAAAAAGCCTTACTCATGAAGTAATGGAGCACTCTGAGAGAGCTTATGTTTCCCATGATCACTTTACTTGAGTAGCGATGAGATGTTCTCTTGACAGGAATAGAGTAGATGCTGGCATCGGAACTGAGGTTGTCCTAGAGAAGCTTTATGGGATATATTTTACAGGCTGGTCAAAGCTTAAGATTCGAGTCGACCCTGGGATTCGATCCCAGGTCTTTCTCCTCTCACTAGCTAAGAAGTGCCAAACATTTTATTTAACCTCCCCAAGCTTGAGTTTGCTAATCTCCAGACTGAGCATAAGAGCAAAGCCCATCTCATCAGGCTACAGTGAGACAGTAAGAGAAAAAAAGAATGTAGAACACAGTGGCTGGTACCTACACAATCAATGGAAGCCACAATTATTTTTATTTAGACGTTTTCTTTGCAGTCCAGGAACCTGTAGTCCTGTGTAGCCTTCTCTGTAATCACAAGAGGCTCCAGTACAGAATGTCTGAATTATCGACAGGGAAGATTTCTTTACCAACAGTGAATAAAATCAGGCTGAAATTATAGGAAGCCTGGTCCCTGGAATAGGAGAAATATGAACCATTCTTTGATGTTATTTTGCTATTTTTTATTTACCTTCAAGGAAGAAAGGACTACTCCTTTGTGAAGCCATAGGCTTCTAAGGATAATTTATATATTTGAGTGCAAATGATAAATAGCAAAATGATAAACAGCTGAAGGTCAAGAGGAAATGCCCTGGAGGACCCTAAATTGTAGCATATCTGGGAGTAGGAAGATTCCACCCTAGCCTACATGAATTTAGACAACCCTCCTAAGCAGTAGAATGGAATGTCATGGTCATCATTATGGAATACTGCAGGGAAACTTAATACCAGCATGAACTTGACCTTCAATGAGAATGGATAAAAGAACTAACAAATAGATCAACCACAAGCAGAGGTGCCAGCTATAGCACCAAAAATTAGATTGGATAGAGACAAGGGCTAGGAATTTATTTTACTATTGTCCTCTAGGAAGAAAATTACCCTTCCGGCTGCAATATTTGGAACAAATTCCTGCCTTGCTCAGCCAATGAGTATAAAATAAGGGTGTAATATGCCAATATGGCACCAGTAAACCAAGAGGAAGCTAAGCTCATCAGCATTGCTGGTGCTGTGTGGGCAGACAAGCTACATTAACCTTCAGTCAGCTGTCACCAGCTGAACTGAGAGTTCACTGTCCCACGAGTCCAGGTGTACATGCTTGCTCCAAATACAAACCAAGCTTCAGAAACAAGCCCCTGAGGATGCTGCCCACGGCCAACTCCTGTGCTACACTTCTTTGGCACAGAGTCCTCTTCAGCAGATCAGCTTCTCTCCTGTAGTTGTTTGACACATTGTTCATACTTGTAAGGCTCTTCCCTAACAGACCGGAAACTCCTTGAGAGCAGGAACTGTGGATGTAACATCTTTGTATCCTTTAAAGTAACAGGGATACTATTCCAGAGATCCACCTCTGGAAACATGCTCTTGCATGTCTGAGTTTACTGACATGGACAGTGAGGCAGAAGGTTGGAAATGAGAACTGTTTCAGAAAATCCCAAGAGAGGGCAGCTCCATGTGTGAGGTTTATTTAATGGCCTCCACAATAGTATGAACTCATCACTCAAATCACATCTGTTTGAAAATATTTACTTTTCTATTTAATATGCCTTTTCAAATCCTGCTTCCACATTAGGATAGGAAGAGAAAGGGGTGTGCTTTCAGGGCTATTTTAGGGGCCAAGCCCAACCCACAGACAGCTCATAATCCACGAGTCTAATTTAGAAGAGGTAAGAGTGGTTTCTGGGGTTCCCAGATACACACCCCTTATCTGGTCGAGCACTTCTGCATTCAGCACAGCCATGCACCAGCCTCCCATCCGAGTGCATCACAAAGGCAGGTTGAAGTTTTTTTCACTTCTCAGTAGGGGGAGAAGCATTTGTGAAAACTGGTGGGGTTGGAAGAATGGAATAAAATTCCGTGGGGCCTATCTGTTGCACAGAAAGGGATGTCTCAGGAGCTCCAATCAGCTGAAAGTCGTTCTCTCTCCCCAAACTTTCAGTCTTCACCTGTGTGGCATACAGGGTGTAATACCGGTCTTGGAATCAGGAAAGGGAGACATGGGTTCTTGTCCTGTCACCCGCATCAAGCTGACCTCCATTTCCCTACCTGCAAAATGAGATGGCCAGACCAAGTTTCCTTTCCTAACCAACACTTTGATCCATAAATCGTGGACCATTTCAAGAGCGAGAGTCATGGAGCATTTTAAGAACTCCTTTAGCTCTTCTTCCAGCCTCTAGACATGGCAACTTTGACTGCTGTTAATTACTCAAACCCCTGCCCAGCTGAAGCATGGATGGTCTTATGTTTACAATTCCAGCGTCTTCAGGTGTAACGTATTTAACCAGAGACAGAACAATGCCACAGGGGACTGGAAAAGCAAACATATTGTTTGTACAAGGTGGGACGTCTGGCCCCAGCTGTCTCTCAGGACACTCCTTGATTTGAAGAAAACAAAAAGGAAGAGAGTTCTAGATGTAAAAAAAGTTCCCAGGGTTGTTGTAGGGAGCCAGCCTACCTGGGAGAGGAATGGCTGGCTGTGCTCATTGGACAGGTGGCTCTTCCTGCCAGCTGTCCTCCTTCGACAGGCATTCTTCCATGGGGATATTCCTCTGCAATGAAAGTCACAGTCCTAAAAGAATAGTAAGGAGCCCTGGTGGCACAATGGTTAAGCGCTTGCCTGCTAATCAAAAGATTGTTGGTTTGAACCCTCAAGGTGGCACCACGGAAGAAAGCCCTAGGAATCGGCTTCTGTAGATTACAGCCTAGAAAACCCAATGGGGCAGTTCTCCTCTGTAACATGGGTGGGAAGGAGCTCAACGGCATCCATCAACAACAACAAGGACACGGAAGGGAGGCTAGAGGAGTCTAGACCAACCCTCCATGTATCTAGAGAGTTCTCTAGAATATCCTGAAAGGGTGGTCACCCCAAATTTTCTTGGATATTGGCAGCCCTAACGTCATCAGACACCATCCAATGATCAAAGAGCTCTTTTATAGACTTGACAAGAATAATGATAAATGGAGAGGTTTCTTATGACAACTTCTATCCATTGGGCATACTTCTGTAACTTGGCACTCACACGGAGCGAGTCCACTCTTTCCCACATGGCACCTTTCATAAACTTGGTGACCACTCTTACATGAATCTGTGTCTTCCTTTCGAGAAAACAATGCTATTTCTTTACTCTCTTGTCTAGGTAGGCTGATCAGATCTACCGTAATTACTGCACCAACCTTGCAATTCAGTGACTATTGGCTCAGTCCCAAGGTTGGATGGGCTGATGGGTTCCACTCAGTTCTCTTTTGCATAATAACAAGAGTCTTTCCTTGGGTAGGCATTCCTCAACAGGCTCTTTAAGGAGCTGTTTCCTTTCCATGAGCTGACTCTCCCTCAATGATCCCTAATCTTATGGAGCAGGAAGATCAGAAAAGGACTGACCCAGAGCTGGCAGCTCCATGGATGCATCTGCTTTGGATGACAGAGCACTGTGGCCTTCCTGTCCAGACATAAGTGTCCACTTCTGATAGATTCTGTGGGGACTCATTCAGCAAGTGCTGTGGAACCAGATCCAGGACAGTGGGCAAGGTGGCAGGAACATCAAGGACCGCACGTGGTCCATTCCAGGGGCCGTAACTAACTACAATAGGGCACTGAGGCTGGTCCTTACTGCTGAGGAGGAACAACAGCACCCACACCCAGTGCTGTTGGGGAGATGAGGTGAGAAAATACAGGCTGACTGCAGGACACCCTGCCGCAAGCAGTCAGAGCTCAATGAATAGGATTTAAATAAGCGACACTAAGTTTCAGCCCTTCTGACAGCGTGCCATGCAAATGTGGCTGAGCCCATATTCACAGAATGTCAAACCTGTATTTGGGAGGGTCTGATTTAAAATATGAGCCATGTGATAGATAAAGTTAAAAATGGGGGGTGGGGGGGAGTGTGGGGCTCTGAGATGGCACTTGGAGGAGGCAGGCAGTGATCCTACAGAGCAAAGTTCTGAAAACTACAGCTCGCAGGCGCATTCTGGACCACTATCTGTTTTTTTTTTTAATTTCTCTTTTTTTTTATTGTACTTTAGATAAAGGTTTACAGAACAAACTAACTTCTCATTAAACAGTTAGTACACATATTGTTTTATGACATTGGTTAACAACCCCACAACATTTTAACCCTCGAAATACTCAACTTTTTTTTTTTTTTTTGGTGAAAATACACATAGCCAAATATACGCCATTTCAAAAATTTTTTTTACATACACATTTAAGTGACATTGACTACGCTCTTCTAATTATGCTGTTATTCTCACTTAAGATGAAGGCTTACAGGACAAAATAGTCTCCCATTTGACAGTTACTACAAATGTTGCCCTATGACAATGGTTAACAATCTCACAACACATCAACAATATCCTTACTCTATTTTGTGTTCCCTATCATCAGCTTCCTACTCCCCTTCTGCCTTCTGGGCCTTGTCACTGGACTCCTGTACCTCCTTACTCTCATGGTTTTACTGGGCTGTCCACTCGCAGGCTGATCAGTGAACATCGAAGGTAACTTTACCACTGAGCTAAAAGGGTGTCTGGGGGCCATACTCTCGGGGTTTCTCCAGTCTCCTTTAGGCCAGTAAATCTGGTCTTTTTTTTTTTTTTTTTGTGAGTTAGAATTATGCTCTACATCCTTCTCCAGCTCTGTCCAGAACCCTCTGTTGTGATCCTGGTCAGAGCAGTCAGCGGTGGTAGCCGGGCACCATCTAGCTGTACTGGACTCAGTCCGGTGAAGGTCTTGGTAGCTGTGGACAATTAGTCCTTTGGACTAATCTACCACTATCTGTTTTTGTAAATAAAGTTTTATTGGAACACAGCCACACTCATTCATAAACTCATTTTCTATAGCTGCTTTCGTGCCACATTGGCAGAGTTGAGCAGTAATGACAGTATGCGGATATAGCTTACAAAGGCAAAACAGTTACTGTCTGGCCATTTACAGATAAATTCAGCTAATCCTGACTGTGGAGCAGCTGAGAGCCAAGTGGAAGGAATGGCTGCATTACCGCTAACTGGGACAAATGAGCTCTGTAGATTACCACGGACAGAGGTATAGACGTGGGCCTATAAAAGTATGAGATACAGAAGAAGGAGCCCCAGACCTTCCCTACTGTACCACAGATATGTGTTTGAGCTGCTGCTCAGCTGGGCAACTCCCGTAGTATATGGTCTAGGATGAGGAACTCAAGGGACAATGGTTTACTTAACAATGGTTAATGTAGCTTTTCATAGCTTCCTTTGTCCTTGATTTATTGAGCACCTGGGAAGTGCTAGGTGCTTTTCTAGGTACTGAGGACATAGAAGGGGGCAGAGCTAAGTCTACCTCCCTCCATGGAGCACATAGTTGACAAAGGAAATAGACACAAATGCACAAAGTAAGTGCTAGCAGCACATACAGCATGTATCAGTGCCAAGAAAGGAATCAATCAGGCATAGGGCATTGAGGGATGAGGGTGCTATTTTTTTTTAATCTTTTTTATATAGTTTTGATTTTTTTTGTTGTACTTTAGATGAAGGTTTACAGTACAAATAGATTGTCACTCAACAGTACACATATTATTTTATGACAATGGTTAACCCCACCACATGTCAACACTGTCCTTTCTCAATCTTGGGTTCCCTATTACCAGCTTTCCTGTCCCCTTCTGCATTCTAGTCCTTGTCCCTGTGCTGTTGTGCCCTATTAGTCTCATTTTGTTTTATGGGGCTGTCTAATCTTTGGCTGAATGGTGAACCTCCGGAGTGACTTCATTACTGAGCTAAAAGGGTGTCCAGGGGCCATACTCTTGGGGTTTCTCCAGTCTCTGTCAGGACAGTAAGTCTGGTCTTTTTTTGTGAGTTAGAATTTTGTTCTACATTTTTCTCCAGGTCTGTCCGGGACTCTCTGTTGTGATCCCGGTCAGAGCAGTCAGTGGTGGTAGCCGGGCACCATCTAGTTGTACTGGACTCAGTCTGGTAGAGGCTGTGGTAGTTATGGTCCATTAGTCCTTTGGACTAATCTTTCCCTTGTATCTTATTTTCTTCATTCTCCCTTGCTCACGAAGGGATGAGACCAGTGGAGTATCTTAGATGGCTGCTCACGGCTTTTAAGACTCCAGACGCTACTCACCAAGGTAGAATGTAGAACATTGTCTTTATAAACTGTGTTATGCCAATTGAGCTAGATGTTCCCCGAGACCATGGTCTCCACAGCCCTCTGCCCAGCAATTCAATCCCTCAGGGAGTTTGGATTTGTCTATGGAACTTTCATGTGACAGTGCTATTTTAAGGAAGGGTCTCCACAGAGGGGACAGTTGACATGTGAGGAAATGAGACTTAGAAATACCTGGGAGGTAGCAGTTGTTCCAGACTGAAGGAACCCCAAGCTCAGCAGCATGAAATGGAAAACCATCTGCTGTATTCGAGAAATAAGAAGACGGTGTCTTTGCAGAGCGTTGAGCAAGGGGAGAGCCATGGGGTGACCCAGGTCTACACTGGCCAAGTGAATAAACAATGGAATAGACATTTTATCTAAGAGCAATGGGAAGCCTTTGGAGTGTTAGCGTTTTCAGAGACTCACTCTGGCTGAGTTTGGAAAACAGGCTATATGAATCGATATGACCCTCCCTCGGGAATAGTACAAGGCTCCTGAATCATGAATTGAATTCATCAGATTTTTTCCTGAGCATCAGGAATGCGCCAGGCACACTTCTTGTCATGGCTTGATAGACTACGTGGTTCTCCCAGCTCCCACCCAGGATGTGGAAAGCCGGAAAGAATGATGCTCCCACCTCAAAAGACAAAAAAGCCTGATAACCTACAAAATCATAAGTTTTCTGGAATCCATCAGAGAACTGGTTGGAGGACAACCAACTAGCCTGAAATCCAAGGAGGGAAAAAAGGGAAAAACCAAGGAGAGGTGAACATGAGCTCTGGATTGCCTGCAGTGGAACACGGAATTAAGACGAGCTGCCATATAAACCCACCACCCATCTATCTGTCGTACTGTGGTGGCTTGCACATGGCTATGAGACTGGACGCTATCTCACCCATATTTCAAATACCAGTAGGGTCACCCATGGTGGACAGGTTTCAGTGGAACTTCCAGACTAAGACAGACTAGGATGAAGGCCTGGTAATCTACTTCCAAAAATTAGCCAATGAAAATCTTATAGATGACAATAAAACATTGTCCGACTCAGTTGCTTTGGACATGTCATCAGGAGGGATCAATGACTAGAGGAGGAAATCATGTTTGATGAAGTAGAGGGCTAATGAGGCCAAGGGAACCCCTCAGTGAGATGGATTGGCAAGGTTGTCATGACAATGGACTCACACATGCCGACAATGGTGAAGTGATGTAGGACCAAGGAACACATCATCCTCTTGTACGTGGATTGCCATGAGTCAGAGTCGACTCAACAGCAACTAACAACAACAGTAGCCATATAAACAGGCAGGACGAATTGAGCTACAAAGGTTGAACGGATTACTCCAGTCCAAGTGTGCAAGAGGGTGGGAGTACAGAACCCTCAGGGGGTGTGGACACAAGGGAGCATGCACATATTTGCAGACTCCTTCTCCTCGCCCTCCTCCAGGCCTTTGAGAAAGACTGGGGACAGAACAGAGACTGGAGAAAGCCCCGTCTTACTGAGAGGTGCAGGCTGCGGGAGGAGGATTGTGGACACCAAGAGAGGAGGGGTGCAGAAGGACAAAGTCCCCCCTGGACAAAGCCTTCTCCCCTCAACAAGAAAGGCCTTAGGATGATGGGGGAGGGGAAGCAAACTCTGTTGATCCTCAGGTGCAGGTAGAGACCTTTATGACTGAAAGGAAGGAAAAGAAAAAGAGAAAGTATTCCTGGGAGGAGAGGCAGGAACCTGTCCCATGCCAGACCATAATAGGCTGCCTGCTGCTAGGAGAGAGGCAGAGTCTCTGAGAAACCCCCACCCCAAAACCCAGGAGCACAGTGCCTTTCTAAGACTGCGGCTGGGCCAGGACAGCAGAGAACTGCCCACTCCACCAGGCTGACAAGCACAGGTGATAAGCAATAGAAATCTACCACAGGGGAGGGGTAACAGCATGGACAGAGACCCTTTCTAAGGCACAGGCACCCAGTGAGGACCAAAAGAGTAGAGCAGTATCATTAAGAAACCCCCACCCCCAACATAAAATGATACTCGTGAAGAGCGTGCTTCTTAGCTCAAGTAGATACATGAGACTCAGTGGGCAGTTTCTGACTGGAGGTGAGCTGAGAAGGCAGAGAGGGTCAGGAGCTGGTTGAATGGACACAGGAAATCTGGGGTGGAAAGGAGGAGTGTGCTGTCACATTGCGGGGAGAGCAACTAGGATCACATGACAATGTGTGTATTAATTTTTATATGAGAGACTTATTTGAATTGTAAACTTTCACTTAAAGCACAATTAAAAAAAAAAAAAAAGGAAACCCCCCACCCCAGCAAACCAGCCCCTATCTGAAGCATAAGGTACCCCAGAGGAATTTGAAGGCAGTAACCATAGCCACAGAGCCCTGGTAGCACAGAGGTGAAGCTCTCGGCTGCTAACCGAAAGGTTGGTGGTTTGAACCCACCAGCCTCCCCACGGGAGAAAGATGTGGCCATCTGCGTCCATAAAGATTATAGCCTTGGAAACCCTATGGGGTAGTTCTACTCTGTGCTATAGGGTTGTTATGAGTTGGAATTGACTAAATAGCAATGGGTTTGGTAACCATAGCCACCACAAACCCAAATCCAGCTTAATTCCTGGATAGATTAGCTCAGTCCACCCCCCACCACCACCACCACTAATGGCCTAGCAGGAGAAAGGGCATGCCCACATCCAGGCTAAATACTGTTTACCTCAGTCTCTACTGTCCTACAAATGAAATTCAGGCTTAAACCAAACATTATGAGACACACAGAAAGCACTGCCAAGAGACAAAGCAACCAACCAAGCTAGACTCAGGGATGATTCAGATGTTGGAAATACCAAAAAGGAATTTAAAATACCATGATTCATATGTCAAAGGCGTTAGTGGGAAAAGGAAGACAGCATGCAGGAACAGATGGGGGATTTCAGTAGGGAGATGAAAACTATGAAAAAGAATCGAATACTTTTTTAAAAATTTTTTTATTGTACTGTAGATGAAGGTTTACAGAGTAAATAGTTTCTCATTAAACAGTCCGTACACATATTGTTTTATGACACTGATTAACAACGCCTTGACATGTCAACACTCTCCCTTCTCGACCTTGAGGACCTTTTTTTGGGTGAAAATATACACAGCCAGAGTTATACCATTTTGTAAGTTTCTACATGTACAATTCAGGGACGTCAATTACATTTTTCCAGTTGTGCTGCTATTCTCACTATCTTTTTCCAAATTATTCCATCACCATTATCTTCAACTCACTGCCCCCTAGGCTTCCCATCAAACCTTTTGAGTTGCTGTTGTGAATTTGATCTCACATAGACAATTCTTTTTTTTTTTTTTTTTTACTTTAAATGAAGGTTTGCAGAACAAATAGTTTCTCATTAAACAGTCAGTACACATATTGCCCTATGACAATGGTTAACAACCCCATGACAT
This sequence comes from Trichechus manatus latirostris, assembly GCF_000243295.1. Classification (NCBI taxonomy): domain Eukaryota; kingdom Metazoa; phylum Chordata; class Mammalia; order Sirenia; family Trichechidae; genus Trichechus; species Trichechus manatus. The sequence goes on from NW_004443944.1 coordinate 3,265,440, forward strand.
GTCCACACTGTCCCTTCTCAGCCTTGGGTTTCCTATCACCAGCTTTCCTGTCCCCTCCTGTCTTCTAGTCCTTGTCCCTAGACTGCTGTGCCTGATTAGTCCTGTTTTGTTTTATGAGGTTGTCCAATCCCCGGCTGAACAGTGAATTTCGGGAGGGGCTTCACCATTGGGCTAAAAGGGAGTCTGAGGGCCATACTCTCGGGGTTTCTCCAGTCTCTTTCAGGTCAGTAAATCTGGGTTTTTTTTGTGAGTTAGAATTCTGTTCTACATCCTTTTCCAGCTCTGTCCAGGACCCTCTATTGTGATCCCAGTCAAAGCAGTGAGTGGTGGTAGCCAGGCACCATCTAGCTGTACTAGACTCAGTCTGGTGGAGGCCATGGTAACTGTGGTCCATTAGTCCTTCGGACTAATATTTTCCTTTTATTTTATTCTCTTCATTCTCCCTTGCTCCCAAAGTGGTGAGACCAGTGGAGTATCTTAGATGGCTGCTCACAGGCTTTTAAGACCCCAGACACTACTCACTAAGGTAGAATGTAGAACATAGTCTTTATAAACTGTGTTATGCCAATTGAACTAGATGTTCCCTGAGACCATGGTCCTCACAGCCCTCTGCCCAGCAATTCAATCCCTCAGGGAGTTTGGAAGTATCTATGGAACTTCCTTGACATTTCCTTGTACAAGTTGTGCTGGCTTCCCCAGTAATGTGTACTGACTTACACTTCACCAAAGTTACCACTTATCTTCCCCTCCCCCACTCCTCCCATCCCTCGTAACCAACAAAGATTGTTTCTTTTTGTGTGTAAACTTTTGCATGAGTTATACAGTAGAGGTCTCATACAATATTTGTCCTTTTGTGATTGACTTATTTCACTCAGCATAGTCTCTTCCAGTTTTGTTCCTCTTACTCTCCTGTGCTGAGTTCCTTTTGTTTGTGGATTTTTTTTTCATTTTTTTTTTTTTGTTTTTACTGATACTTTATGTTTTTCTTCTTTATTTTGATGAGTAAGTTTTTTAACTTTCTTTGTGGTTACCATGAAATTTACCCTTATCTTCCTAGATTTGAACCAGTCTATTATTGCTTGGTATCACTTGACTTCCTCTCCATTAGAAGGTTCTATATCTACACCATTTATTCCCTCTTTTATTGTTCTGATGCTGTTGTCATTTACAGATTAACCTCTCTGGTTCCCTATTGTAATTCTTTTGGTTTTGCATAGTTTTTAAGAGTTCATTTCCTAGGTTGATATCTGGCTACTACAATTCAGTGTCCTATATTCAGCCTGTGGTCTGATATTTTTTGTTCTCAGATTGAAGTTCTTCCTTTAATAAGTCTCGTAAGTTTGGTTTGGTTTTTACATAGTCCCTTAATTTCTGTTTATCTGGAAATGACCTAATTTCACCATCATATTTGAATGAGAGTTTTGCAGCATATATTATTCTTGGCTGGCAATTTTTTTCTTTCAAGGTTTTATATATGTCATCCCATTGCCTTCTTGCCTGCATGGTTTCTGCCAAATAATCTGAGCTTAGTTTTATTGTTTCTTCTCTGTATGTGACTTCTTGTTTTTCATGAGCTGCTCTCAGGATTCTTTGTTTGTCTTTGGTTTTGGCAAGTGTGATTATGATAGTCCTTGGTTATTTTCTTTTGGGGTCTATCCTATATGAGGTTAATTAAGCTTCTTGGATGGTCAGCTTTTCATCTTTCATGATATTGGGGAAATTTTCTGTCAGCAATTCTTCAATGATCCTCTCTGTGTCTTCTGTTTTCTCCCCCTGTTCTGGAACTCCGATCACTTGCAGATTTTTGCTTTTGATTGTATCCCACATAATTCTCAGGGTCTGTTCATTTATCTTGGTTCTTTTTTCTGATTTTTCCTCAGACTGAGTTGTATCCAAGTGTTTGTCTTCAATTCTGCTGATTCTGTCTTCCACTGTTTCAAATCTGCTCCTCAGCCCTTCTATGACACAGTCCATTTCTGAAATCTTGTTGTTTATCTTTTGGCTTTCTAATTGTTGTTTTTGTATAATTTCTAGTTGTGAATTTATTTTGGCATTTTGTTCCTGCATTATTTTCCTGAATTCTTCCATTTTTTTGTCTGTATTTTCTATGAATTTGTCTATTTTTTCCTCATTTTTGTCTGGTTTTTGCTTGAACTCTTGGATTATTCTGAGTATTAGAGATTTGAATTCCCTATCAGGTAGTTCTAGTGCCTCTTCTTCTACTGGAAAGTCATCTGGTGTTTTATCTTGGACACCTACTGGAAGAATTCTTTCCTGTTTTGTAAATGTTTTGATATTGTCTGCTGTCTTGGGGGAATTTGGTAGTTATTTTTCTCGTTTATTGATTGTAGATTTGTTTGCTTTGTCCTTTTTTTTTAAATTTGGCTATGTCTGAGCAGGTGGGCTGTGTGTTCCTTGTTGTTTGCTCATCTGTGGGCATGATACTTTTCACCTCCTTCTCCAACTGGCAGGATCAGTCACTCAGATATGGTACAGCAGGGCAGGTCTAGCTGAAGAGGAGTTGCTGGGATGGGTTGTTTGTGGCACTTACTACAGCCACCATGGCAGGTCAGTAATCAGTGCAGGGCAGGTTCCAGTAGGCCATGTCTGTGCTGCTTGGTAGTGTGATGTTAAGCGCACGGTGCAGGTAGGCAGGATGGAGGGGGGAGATTGTTATGTGTGGAGCTAAGATGGGTATGGGAGAGAGAAGAGAGGAACAGGAGCCAAAAACATAAGAAAAAACGAAAAAGAGTGCTAGGGGAGCTTGCTGTTGGAGTGGAGAGATGAGAGACTATGAAATGGAGGAAAATAAAAAGGGGATGAAGAAGAAGAAGAGAAAAGAAAAGAATGAATAGATAAATATTAGAAAGAAAAAAAAATAGCAAAGCACCCAGTGATTGCACTGGTGCGGTATGAGGTCTGGGGAAGTTGTTCCCAGGTCTTGCAGTACAGCTTGGCTAGAAGGCATGGAGGAATTCAGCGCCAGGTATTCAGGGGACAGGAAGAGAAGGAAGGTATAGAGAGATGAGAAACTGAGTAATGAAGAAAGACAAAAAGGGAAAAAAGAGGGAAAAGAAAACAAAACAAATTAAAATAAAAAGAACAAGAAATCCCCCCAAAAAAGAAAAAAAAAAAAACCCCACGAAAAAAGAAATGCTCTCAGGGATCCCTCTGCAGTCTGCACAAGCTGAGGGGGTAGGTCCCAAGCTGAGTAGCACTGCCCGGCCAGAACAGGCTCCCAACACGAGGAAAGGAAAAGAAAACAAACAATTCAAAACAAACAAACAAACAAAAGCCCTGGGATCCAACCAGCATGGCAGCCCTGACCGGGAAGCAGTTCCACACTAGATCGGAGCTCCGCAGCCCCCCGGGAAGAAGCAAAGATGGCGCAAAAGGAGGGGGAGGTGGTGAGAGGTAAGGAAGAAATCAAAAGAAGCAGAAAAAAGCAACACCAGCAGCCAACAAATGGCACTCAAGGAGTCGGTCAGTGCAGGCGGGTGGAATCCAAGCAGCCGGAGCTTCCTGACCAAGAGACTGTGGCAGCAGGAATCAGAGGAGGCCCAGTGGAGATGAAGAAGGGTGGGGGGTGGGAAAGCGTATATCGCCCATTACCAGTTGTTCTGTCTCCTGCTGGAAGCTCCATGAAGCTGCTTTCTTGTACCTCCTATTTGCTGCTCTCTGATAGGATTCCAAGATGGTGGATCCGTGCTGTTTTAGCTGATAGGGACCTCTGCATGAACCTGTTCTTGCTCTCCATTCTCTGTCAGTTTTCTCACTCCATTTGGTGCTTGGCTGCATTCTTTATCTCTTCATTTGATGTCTTAGGGTTTCAGGATTGCTATTTTCTCTGTTTGGCTTAGTTTTTCAGATCTTTGCTGTGGAGGGACAGCATGGTGCTTCTGCCTAGAATGCCATGTTGTCGGAAGCCTCTTGAATACAATTCTTACAAATAAAAATCACAGTAACATAGTTGAAGAATTCCTTGAATAAACTTATCAGTAGACTTGATACAGATCTGGGAGGAAAATAGTGAATTTGAAGATAGGTCAATAGAAACTATGTAAACTGAAATGCAAAGAGAAAGAATTAAACAAAGTAAAAACAAACAAAAACTCCAAAAAGTAGATCATATCATAGCTATGGGGCAATATGAATCAGTGTAACATCGGTGTAATTTGAATCTCAGAAAGAGAAAAAAGAATGTGGCAAAAGAAGTATTTGAATAGATAATGTCTGATATTAAAAAACAAACAAAAAAACTAAAGACATAAATCCACAGATTCAAGAATCTCAGAGATACCCAGGCATGATAACTAACAACAATAAAGCAAGCAAACAGACAAAGACCAGGCACACAAAGATAATACAGTATTTCTACGCAAATAACGAACACCATCTACCTTTGTTTGCGAACCACTTCCTCTCCCCATGAGGTATTTTTGTAAGCATACTATGCTAATTTTTTTTTACAGCAACATGTAAAGAAAAATTGGCATAGAGGCTCTTACAAAAATACTTCACTGGGGGGAGGGAGTGGTTACAAACAAAAGTAGAAGGGACACATTATTTGTGTAAAAATATGTACCTAGATCTTAATATATTATATTCAAACTGCTCGAAACCAAAGATAAATATAACATCTTGAGAGAAGTAAAAAAAAAAAGTGTATGGAGAGGAAAAAAGATAAGAATGCAGCCGACTTCTCATCAGGAATAACACGAGCCAGAAGACAATAAAGTAAAATCTTTAAAGAACTGTAAAGAAAATTATCAATCCAGAATTCTATGCCTAGCATAAATGTATTTCGATAATGAAGGAAAATACTTTTTTCCAAATGAATAAAAACTCGCAGAATTCATTACCAGCTATCTTACGTGATAAGAAATGTTAAACGAAGTTCATCGGACAAAAAAAGGAGTATGATACAGAAACTTGGATCTACAGAAAGAAATTAAGACCTCCAAAAACAGTTAAAATGAACGTAAATATGAAAGACCTTTCTTTTCTTATTTTTAATTTATTTAAAAGCAGACTCTCTAAAGCAAAAGTAGCAATGTATTGCGGGTGTATAGTATATGTGAAAGTAAGATGTATGCCAACAATAGTGCAAAGGATGGAAGAGAGGAATTAAGATTATATGGTTATACAACGTGCAAAGCAGTCTGCTGTCATTAGAAGGTAGACTAACTAATTAAAGATGTATATTGTAACAATTAGGACAACCAATACAATTTTTAAAGCAGAGTTGTAAAAGAAAGACTACGTGGTCTAGCTTTGTCTAACTCCACTGTCCTCTCTCTTCATGCCCCATTCATAGCACTGGCCTTTCATTTGTTCCGCGAACACCACAAGTATGTTCTTAACTCAGGTCTTTGCAAATGCTGTTCCCTTTATCTGAAGCAAACTTCAAAGTCACCTCACAAGTCTGGACCCTTCTCATAATTCAGATAAGTCATCACATGTCATCTCATTAGAAAGGACCTCTAAGATGGCACCATCTAAATGGACCCCACCTAGTCATTTTTTAGGAGTCCCTGGGTGATGCAAATAGTTAAGTGCTCGACTACTAACCCAAAGGTTGACAGTTCAGACCCACTCAAAAAGAAAGTCCTGAGATCTACTTCCGAATGATCACAGCCTTGAAAACCCTATGGAGTGCATTTCTACTCTGACACACATGGAGGTCCCATGAGTCAGAATCGACTCAGTGGCAACTGGTTTCGGTTTTTTTTTTTAGTCATTTTCTATGGGGTCTAGCATACTGAAGATCATGAAGATGGCACAGAACGGGGAAATGTTTTTCTTTTACACGAAGGTTGTCATGCGTTAGAGCTAACTCAACAGCAACCAACAACAAGCCATTTTCTATCCCATTACCCTGTCTCATTTTCTTCACAACACCCACTCTCTAAAATTATCTTCTTTATTCATTTACTTCTGTTCTGCCTCCTGCCACTGGAATGCTAGCTCCAAAGAGGTCAGATGCAAGCTTGTCTTGTTACCTAGTATCTCCAGTGCTTGGAACTGTGCCTGACAGAGCAGACAATCAATATGTACTCATTGGCTTATTGAAAGAATGAGTGAGCACCATGCCAGGTGAATGATAAATGCAGGTGACTAAAGAGAAGAGGTTCTGCTCAGGACTGTAACAGGGAAATTTATGGCTAACCTTGAAGGAAGGGAGAGAAACCAAGGATAAATTTTGTGTTGAACTTTAGAGGAGAAATAGAAGTTTGCTTCAGTTGAAATGAGGAAAAAATATATTTCAGGCAAATGGGGACACCATAAAAAATACACAGAGGTGTGAAATTAACTGATGTGCAGGAGAATTATTAGGAGCCCTAGTCACTGAAATTCATAATGAACAGGAGCAGATGGTACTGGCCTGGATTAGGACAGGTAATGTGAGGACTTGGCCATTGTATTTGGAATGCTGACATTGTCCTGGAGTCAGTGAGGAGTCGTGAAGGTCTTTGAGTTTGGAAATCACATGATATGGTTGGTGTGTTAAAAAAGATAATGCCAGGTACATACCCAGAAGAAGTGAAAGCAGAAGCACAAACAGAAGCCTCAACACCAAGGTTCATCACAGTACTTGTCATATGAGTCAAAATGTGTAAACACCAGATACGTCCATCAACAGATGAATGGATGAACAAAATGTGGTACATGCATGCAATGGAACATTACTCAGCCATAGAGAGAAATGAAGTCCTGATGCATACCACCAGATGATACACCTTGAAAACATCATGCTGAGCGAATAAGTCAAAAGGACAAATACTGCACAGTCTCACTTAAATGAAATAAGCAAATATATTTAAAAAAATTATTAGTGGTTTCCAAGGGTGAGAGGGATGGGGATGAAGGGTTGCTTGGGGGGCACTGAGCTTATATTAATGGTGGTGGGATAATTTGTAAAAGGAGAGCAAGAACAGAAGCACAACATGAAGAATGTAATCAATGTCACTGAACTATACATGTAGAAATGGTTGAACTGGTAAATGCTTTGTTGTGTATATTTTCACCACAAAAAAAATATAAAATAAAATAAGAGATAATGCCATGGCTAGTGCACAGAAAAGACCGGAAGATGAGGACCCAAACCAAACCCACTGCTGCTGAGTTGATTCCAACTCATAGCAACCCTATAGGGTTTCCAGGGCTGTAAATCTTTACAGAAGCAGACTGCCACATCTTTCTCCCACAGATCCACTGGTGGGTTTGAACTGCCTATCTTATGGTTGGCAGTCAAAAACTTTAACCACTGGGCCATCTGAAGGGTTAAGATGAGGACCAGAGGACCTTTTCGGAGGCTTTTGCAATAGTAAGGTTGAAAGATGCTGAGTCAATGAGTAAAGGGATGTTGGGGAGAAATGGAACTGAGGCATTCAGGAGGCGTAGTCAACAAGGCTCGTTGACTCATGGGATGTGGGGTGAGGAAGACGGAAGGGTCCATACTTTCTCTGAGGATTCGAGCTGCAGAGATGGGCAATACTGCCAGCCCACACAGGGAGTTGGAAAAGAAAGACTTCTGTGGGGCTGCATGAGCGGAGGATGAGTTTGGGTTTCCACAAGATGCTCCTGAGCTGTCAGTGGGAGACCAGGTAAAGGTGGTCAACAGGCAGACAGAAATTAGTGTTAGGAGTTAACAAGACAGATATTACTTAAGATATAGATGTGGAATCAGCAATATGAAGATTCCTGCCATCATTCTAAGACTGGAGGGGACAGCCCAGGGAGAGACAGGCAGAAAAAGAGTATAGTATTCACTCTTCACTCTTTTGTATTTTCCCCCGGAACTGGAAATGACTAGATTTCTTACTTTACCTCTAGGCTGTGGTACTTTATTTTTCCTCTCCTTTCAAATAAGCATGCCGCAAATAAAATATGCACCTATGTCCACATGTAATTAAATATTTCCCGGAGAAAGTCAGGTTGCTTTTTTACATCAGTGGTTCCTTTTGTGCAGGTTGCCGTGGCTGCCTCTTCCTTTTAAATATTGTTCATACTGTATCCGGTGTAACGGCTGCTCCTCGGCGGGTGTTCGATAATGCTGGATGATAATAATCACATGCATCGCTGAAACAGCACTACCGCACAACCAACAGCTATTCAATTCCATAATGTCAACGTTTCGGAATTAATAAAAAGAGAGAGAGAGAGAAGGAGAGAGAGTATCTGTTCTTCCTTTATATTATAGCATTGGATCAGAATCACAGGTTTCAAACTGAAGGATAAAAGTGATTTCCTATAACAGAGGTAGGAAGGAAAATACCATTTATTGAACACCTCCTATGTGCCTTGCATTGTGGTGATGTACATAGATAAATACTCAGACATAGGAAGAGAGATAGAAAACATATACCATAACGTCAGGTGGTTATTTCCAAATGGGGGGATTACAAGTGTTTATCCCTTTCATGTCATACATTAGGGTTCCTTTTTTAAAATTTTTAGTGAACATGCATTGCTTTTAAAAAAATAAACTGTTATACATGTATATATATGTATATGTATGTATATTAAAATATAGACAGGCTATATACAAATCAGGCAAGAGGTAAACAGAGATAACATGTTACGAGCTTTTTGCCTTATCTGTGAAGAAGTATAAGTAGCGATTATTCTCAGATGATTTTATGTAGAGGATGCATGCCATAATGTCCATGTAATGTTTAAAAGAATAAGAGAAGTGAGTATAACTTCCAAGCTCATAGAGGGAAAAAGTGGAATATTAAAAATACTCAATTAACCTCAGAGGAGGCACGTATGCACTCACAAGAGCTTCAGCAGATGGAACAAAGAGAATACTGCCAGCTCTCGGAAGGCAGAATTGAACCTAGTAGGTTGTAGAATTAAACCAAAATATATCAACAGTAATTTTAAATGAAAATGAACTTAAACTTCAATTAAAAGACAAAGATTTTCAGACTAAAGACAATTGTAGATTTCCACTTCTGCCCATGAGGAATAATGGGGTCCAAAAATCAACCTATCACCATCAACTACGGAAAAGTGCGTGATATAAAAGACAGCAAACACTTTTGAGATATTGCACAGTAGGCAGTATGGGAATATGATCCCATGAGAAGACAAATAAGCAAGATAAGTCCTACTGTTGTTGTTAGTTGCCCTGAGTTGATTTTACTCATAGCAACCCCATGTGACAGAGTAGAACTGCCCCGTAGGGTTTTCTAGGCTGTAATTTTTACAGAAGCAGATCACCAGGTCTTTCCTCCGGCAGAGCCACTAGATGGGTTTGAACGGTCAACCTTTCAGTTAACAGCTGAGAACTTAACTGTTCCATCACCAGGGTGCCTATATATAAGTGCTATTAGTGCCCAGGATTTCTGTCCAAAGGAAAATAACTATGTCTATTTTTGCGAATTTGAGGATCTGAGAGAAGAGAGTTATGCAGAGAGAGAGCTCCAGAAATCTGCGTAGGGATCCCCTTGAGCAATTGACTGATACTAAAACCCATATATACATAGGGTGAAACTCTGTAAGACTGGATTAGAAGAAAACTTGTGGGGAAAGAGACAGTACTTAAAAAAATAATGTTAGGATGATTCCTATAGTCAACATCATTTAAATTTGCCCTCATCTTTAACATTTTTTTTGTTCTTCATTATTTTCTCTGAACTTCAGTCTGAAGTAAGTCTCCTTTTGCTTGAAGAACAACTTTAGTATTTCCTTGATGATGATGGAATTCCTGTTTATATTTGCCTGAAAATGTATTTATTACCTCCACATTACTAACGGTTATTTTGCTGGGTATAGAATGCTGGCTTGGCATGTTTTCTTTCCCCCCAGCATTTTAAAACTTTTTTTTTTTTTTTTTTTTTAATCTCACTGTCTTCTGGATGTATTTATTCTTCTGAGAGGGGAGTTTTTTACTTTGGTTTCAGTGGTTTTACTACGATGCACCTTACTGTGTATTATTTTTTTTTATATTTATTATGTTTTGTCTTTGTAAAGCCTTGGAGGTGCAAATGGTTAAGTGCTCAGCTGCTAACCAAAAAGCTCTGAGGGAGAAAGACCTGGCATTCTGCTTCTGTAAAGATTAGAGCCAAGAAAACCCTATGGGGCAGTTCTAGTCTGTCATATGGGGTTGCCATCAGTCAGAATTGACCCAACAGCACACAGCAACAACAACCAAGCTTTGTAGGTTTATGACTTTATGTCTTTTATTAGTTTTGAAAAGACCTCAGGCAATATAGTATTGCTTCTGCCCAGTTCTCTCTCTTCTCCTCTGGGATTCCAGTTATACATGTGCTGGTCCTTCTCTCAGTATTGTCAATGTCTCTTACACTCTCTTCTGTACTTTCTCTTTACGTCACTCCATGCTTTACTTGGAACATTGCTATCTGACTTAACTTCCAGTTCACTGATTCTTTTGGCATCCAATCTATGTTATCTTCATTTACTGAGCTCTAAATGTTTATTTATGTACTTTTCTGTTTTAATTATTCCAATTGTTTTTTTTTTAAAAATAGTTTCAGTTTCTCTGTAGAAATTCTCAATGGCTTCTAATTCCTTGAGCATGATAATCATAGTTATTTTAAAGTCCATCAACTTTAATTTCTGGATCTCCTTTGAATTTGCATTTATCGTCTTTTTTTTCTGCTCTTTTTAAATACATGCTGTGCTGTTCTCATATGCACCTAGTTATTTTATTTTCTGTGCCAGACATTGCATTTTAAAATTTGTAGGAATAACTCATAGCCTAGCTGATGATATTTATGTTTGCTAGTAATCTTGGATCACCTCAATCCAATTTCAATGGTGGAGATAATTAGAAGCTGAGTTATGTATCCTGCAAGGACCTATCTACTCCTGGCTCCCTTTTATTATCACTGTTTGGTCTCACAGCCTCTCACCTGCTCCCTCCATAGTTGGCCAATGCCCACAGAGGAAAAACATTCCCTAACGTGAGCTCAAATTCCCTGCATCTTAGCCCAGCCATTCTTCCCTATCTTGTTAATTTTCCATTGCACTCTTGCAGAAGAATTTTTAATATGTTTTACAATTTTTCTAGCTGTCCTAATTTTGAAGGCTGGTCTTATTTACCTTGCCCACCATTTTTAAAGAGCTTATTTGTTTATTCATTAAATACATATTTGTTGAGTGTCTATTATTTGCCAGGCACTGCGTTAGATGTCAGGGATTCAATGGTAAGCCAGAGGGAGAAAGAGACATCTTGGCCACAGGGAGTCAATAATCCAGTGTTCTAAGTCCTAACGACCTGGGATTTGGTCCTGCAGTGTCTTACAAAGGCTACTTTGAAACGAATCCAGAAAACACCATCATGGTCCACAGAAATGGCTGGGCCGACACTGTGAGCAGATTCCTGGAACAGTGTTGTAGAATTTTGTGGCAAATACATCAAGGATAGTTATGTACTGATGACCTAAAGTATGTCGTTGTTGCTGTTGGGTGTCATCTAGTCAATTTTCAACCGAGTAGAACTGCACAATGGGCTTTTTAGGCTGTAATCTTTATGGAAGCAGATCTCTAGGTCTTTCTCCCAAGGATCTGCTGGGTGGGTTCGAACTGTTAACCAACGGGTTAGCAGCCGAGTGCTTAACTGTTGCACAACATGGCTCCTTGACCTAAAGTGTAAGGCATGGGAAGTCAAATGTGTCTTCTTGCCTCCCCCCTCCAGTAATGCCACATGCTAACCATAATTACTATGCTTTATGTGAGCCACACTACTTATGCTTATGGTCTAATTGTGGCAAAAGGAAAGAGAGAAGTTGAAAGAACTTATTTAAGAGCCATTTAAAATTTAAACACTGTTCACGGTCATAAAAGGCTCATGGTGTTCTAAAGCAGCATTATTGCCTTAGAACCCTATTCCCACATGTTTACACTATCTCGTCAAGGGCGCATTAGATCTAAACTCTTTGATGTATGACCAGCTACTTCAGTGGTGACTTTCTGTTACCTCAAATTTAAACCCAATGGGGAAAAGGACAAATTGGCTCTTTTATCAAACACTTCCAGTATCAGCTCACAATGAGCTGGGACATTTTCCCCCACTTAAAAGCTACATGATCAGTTTATGAGCAGGACAAAGTGAATAATATTCAGCCCAGCAGCTTGATTAGAAAATAAAATCAGATCCACACACGCCAGCGCTATGCTCAAGTGGAGTTTTTCTAACAATCTCTCCCAAGAGACAGCAAGCTCAACGTGTGGGTAAGACAAGAGCCACCAAGAGTTCTCTGGTTCTCAGCAGCATGTGGGGAAGGTCTGGGATGCCCCATGCCCTGGGATGCTGTCAGCTGGTGTCTAGGGATTGAAAGACATGCTGAGGAATAAGGGAAAAAGGTTGTTTCATAATTTCTGAGAGATAATTGTTACTGGCATGTTATTATGAGAGTGGAACTGAGTGGACACACCATCAACTCACTTTATTTTCTCTTGGAGGAAAAGTAAATGCTTATTGCAGTTGCTGCCTGTCTTAATCTCTGCTCTCTAGAGGGGCAAAATCAGTGAAATGTATATATAAATACATATGGAGAGATGTACTTCAAGGAAATGGCTCAGACAATTGTGTGGGCTGGCAAGTCCCAAATCCATGGGTCAGGTGGCAGGCTGGCGACCTCTCCTGGCTCACGAGGTTGCAGGGACTGGTGAATCCAAAATCTGCAGGTCAGGCAGCAGGCCAGAGACTTCTGCTGGATTATGGTGCAGGAATCAGAGGTCAGGCAATGAGAAGAGGGCAGGATCAAGAGACAGCGTGCTTTACCAGAACATCCATTTATATACTAGAGGCAGGCCACACCCCCAAGGAAATGCCTCATGCAACTGATTGGCTGATCACCCAGATCACATCATGGAAGCTGATTATATCACCCTGCTCATGGTTTTGGGCAGAGGTCACTGCTATGTGTTAGCAAGTGGTAGACAAGGTGAGGGCGTGTGTAAGAGGGAGACTCACTTATCCAGCTCATGCCAGGACCTCCTGGCCCTTATCTTAGAAGACGTATCATTCCTCTGGGTCCCTGGGTGGCATAAACAGTTAAGCGCTCAGCTGCTAACCAGAAGGCTGGAGGTTGAAGTCTACCAAGAGGTGGCTTGGAAGAAAAGCTAGATGATCTACTTTTGAAAAATCAGCCATTGAAAATCCTATGGAGCACAGTTCTAGTCTGATGCACACATGGGGTTGCCAAGCACTGGAACTGACTCGCAGGGAATGTGTTTGGGTTTTTGGTTTTAGCAGTCCTCTGAAACCCAGCTTACCCACTGAAGACAATGCAGAAGGGGATAAATAGATGGAAGACTTTAAAAAAATAAAACAAATAACTTGTATAGAGAATACATGGAACACTTTTGCTTTTTAATTTTTAATCCCATTGTAAGGAATCCTTTCTAAAGATGACAAAAAACCCGAAGAGTAGATTGATAAGTTTGACTACAAGAATACTAAATTTTCAAAAATCTACATGACAAAAATCACCATAACATAAAAGTAAAAAGGCCAACGAGAAACTGGGAAAGGCACTTCATATTTATGCCACAAAGGACCAATTTTTAAAAAACATATGTAAATAGTTTTCGCAAATTAATGAGAAAAATTAAGTCCAATGGAAAAATGGTGTAATATATCTATTGAGCTCACAGAAAAATGCATTAAATATGTGAAATGACACTCAACATTAAATGCAAGTCTACACAACATTGAAGTATCATTTTTCCACTAATCAGATTGGCAAATATTTGATAGCCCAAACTTGACCAGCCTTTGTGGAAGAGACTCTTCTATATGTGGCTTCACAGGAGGAAGACGTGGCAATCTGCTTCCGTAGAGATTTATAGCTTTGGAAACCCTATAGAGTTGCTATGAGTCGGAATTGACTGGACGGCAATGGCTATATATGACCAGCAGGAGTATGAATTGATAACGTTGGACATTTGGAATAATCTATCAAAATTACAATTGTATATAACCTCCGACTTCGGGCTTTCACTCCTAAAAATGTATGCTAAAATAAACCTACTTGTGTGTAAAATAATTTACATACTTAGTCATTCATTGTAGATCAATAGATCTGCTTCCATGTAATTCTTCACAGCTGTTACGGGGAATGAAGCGGCTCTATATGTACTAATACAGAACAATCTCCAGTATCTATAATATAATAAACCGCAGTATAAATCAATGGCTATGAATGCTATCACTTGTGATAAAATGTACACCCAATGAATGCATTTGAATATATTAGACAGCATGCACTGAAAATTGCTAACCCTGCTGCCTCTGGCGAGAGAGGCAGAACAGATAGGACCTCTCACACCCACCTCATTCTACCTTAGCATTTTAAACTATGCAAGTACTTAAATAAAGAGTTCAGAAGCAAATATGACAAAATGCTAATATCTGTTCAGAGGGGGGGGTACCTGGATAATCTGTTCTATTGTTATCTGCACTTTCATGCTTATTTGAAACGTTTCATAGTTAAAATTTAAAAACTAAAAAAAAAATGTCTTTTTTCCGACTGTTTTTTTTTTAATATTCCCGCACATACACACCTAAATTCCTCCATATTTTTGATGATCACGTCTATATTATTTAGCTCTTTGTTAGTTGCAAGGGAAAGAAACAGTTCAGACTGGCTTTAGCCAAATAGCGAAAGGACTGGCTCATACATCTGGAAGTCCTGAGGTCTGTCTTCAGACAGGATTGGATCCAGGGGCCCAGATGATGTGGTCTCTCTCCGGTCTCCCTCCTTCTCCATCTCTGCTTTCATCTGCATGAGCGCCCTTCTCAGGCAGGATCTCCTCTTGTGTTGGCAGGCTGTAGTGAGTTGCCGTTGAGTCAGTTCTGACTTCACGTACAATAGGATGAAACATTGCCTGGTCCTGCGCCTTTTTCATGATCGTTGGCGTGTTTGAGGTCATTGTTGTGGCCTTTGTGGCATTGCAGGTCGCCCTTGTTTTCACTGACCCCTTACTTTACCAAACATGATGTCCTCTTGTAGCAATTGGTCTTTCCTGATGACGTGTCCAAAGTAAGTGAGCCGCAGTCTTGCCACCTCTGCGTCTAAGGAGCCTTCTGGTTGTTTTTATTCTATGACTGATATGTTCGTTCTTCTGGCAGTCAGTATCGTTCACCGATACCGGAGTTTGAATGCATCAGTTCTTCTGCCTTCCTTGTTTATTGTTCAGTTTTCACATGCATATGAGATGATTTAAAAAACCATGGCTTCCATCAATGCATCGTAGTTACTGAAGTTGCATCTTTGTTTTTTACAACTTTAAAGAGGTCTTTTGCAGCAATTGCATAAGAAGCTCCAGGCTTATAGCTTTCTAGTTTACTAACCTTTAGTAAAGAGTAAAATCCTTCAGTTGTTCAGAAACAGCCCTGGGTTCCCTCAGTCATGTGGTCACCCCTGTCCCATCACTGTAGTCTGAATGGTCAGGTCTGGGCCCACATCATTATTGAGGCTAGGCTTGTGGTTACCTCCACCCAAACCCAGGGTCTGTGAGTGAGAAATGAGCAGTTCCACAAAGGAAAACTGGATGGAAAGAAGGAAAAATGGATGCAGTAAGTAAACCATGACAGCAGATGTCCACGAAAACATCTCTATTCTCAGACACCTCTCTGGGCATAATGAGGTAAGACGTACCTGTTACAGAAATCTTCATGTTGAACTCTGGCATACCATTCCTGCAGTTTAAGGGTGAGGTAGTGTTCCAAGCTCCACTGTCAGTTTGTCATTCTGTGGTGGCTTGTGTGGTGGCCACCAGCGTTTCAAATACCAGCAGGGTCACCCATGGTAAACAAGTTCCAGTGGAGCTTCTAGACTAAGACAGACTAGGAAGAAAGGCCTGGGGAAAATTAGCCAATGAAAACCCTATGGATCACAATTAAATGTTGTCTGATATAATGCTGGAAGATGAGCCCCCTAGGTTGGAAGGCACTAAAATACACAGTGGCCACAATGATGAACTCGAGCATACCAATGATCGTGAAGATGGCGCAGGATCGGACGTTTCGTTCTGTTGTCCGTGGGGTCACCATGAGAAGGAGCACACCTGGCAGCAACTGACAGCACCTGTTTCAAGCTGGCTTTCCAACTTCCAGGAACCAACCAGTGTTTACATATTGCTTCGGGTGGTCCCTGTGTGTCATTTTTCTCCTTTTTCCTAGAGTCCCCAGCCCATCACATTCATCTTGCTCTGTTTCATGATAATCACTTTTCAAAGAGACTGTGCCAGGTAGGTATCTTGTAGAATGCCCCACATTCTGGAATATTTTATTGTTTCCTTTTTGGATTAGTTAACTCAATCCTTTATCCCTGGATTCCATGTAAACCGGCAGTTATGTCTAAAGTCTGGATTAAATTTAGATTAAATACGTGTTTAGCAGGACACTTCCTGGAAGATGCCCTCTGCTTCTTGCAGATTCCCATCAGGCACCACACGATGGTGGCCCCATACATAGCAATGAACTTGGTTAAGCTGTGACAAGACTTCTCCACCGTAAAGGCACATCTTCCCCTTTGCAAACAGCTAGTCATGTGTGGGCAGGTACTTTGAAAGGCAGCAATGGCCATTTCCCCATCAGCTGTTACTTAATGATTCTAGTAGTCACCGGTGATCCCTGCCTGGATCAAATTATTTCACTTGGAATTGCAAAGGAGTGATTCCTAAATCTGTTGTTCCTGCCTCATTTACTATCTGGCACTTTTCTGTAAAGACGTTATCCCTGAATAACTGAGGAGAAACTGGCTCTGGGTGAAGTGCTTAATTCTTTCTCATTAGTGACCTATTATCAGGGTAAGGAGAGATTTATAATTGTCACTTTCAGTGGTTACCAATGGCTTTTTTTCCTTTGTCACAGTTTGGGTTCTCCAGAATCTAAAGCTGAGGTGACATTTAGGATGCAAGACGTTTATTAAGGATCAGCACCTGTGAAGGGAAGAGGGCAGGAGTGGGTGGAGGGAGACGTTGATCTAAGATGCTGGAGGGTGACTCTGGAGCTGATGTTGTCCCTCAGAAGTTGGCAACTACCCATCTGACCTGCGGTGGGTGGCAGGGACTGGACATTAAGCCCCCATCACTCGGTTGCCCTTCCCACTCCCCAAGGACATGACTTTGGACAAGGTGGCTCTCTGAAATTAAAGCCAACCGCGAAGGAGCTGACAGCTGAAGACTGCTGACCGCTGTCCCCGCAGCTGGTTGTCTAGTCCTTTTTTGAAGGGGACAACCATCGTCATGTCTACCATACTCTCTGAGTATTTTATCTTGTGTTTGTTCTGTTTTATTTTGCTTTGTAAATTCATTACGGAGTCCTATTTTAATATGTTACAATTAAAAATAATTTTTTTTTTAGATATTCGAGTTGTCCCACATTTAGCCAATGGGATGCCCTTTGAAACACTGTTATTTGTCATTGAGCTCTGTAAAATTGGCGTGGAGGCGGTGTCTGACCTCCTCTAACTTCACAAGGGAAAAGGAAAATCAAGATCAACAGCCCAAGACTGATTCCTTCAGGCCAGAGGTCAGCTATGCCTCCTCTCTCTGCCATCTTTACCTGCTCTGACATCAATCGTTCCTCCCACAGCACTCTCTACTTCTCTGCTGGGTTCAATAATTCATTGCAATGGCCACACAGAACTCACAGACCATACTCAAGATTATGGGGTTTATTAGGGAAGTAACAGGTTACAATTCAGGTTCAAGAACATTTAGGAGACAGTTCTTCCATCAGGACAGCCTCTTCCTAGCTGTGCTCTCAGGCACGCCTCTCCCTGGCCCTAGGCCTCTGCCCAAAGGCACTTAGTTTTCTGTCTCCATGGGCCAGAAAGCTCACTGCAGCATCTCCTGGGGCTGGGTCTCTTCTTCTGGGTCTCTCTTACCACCACCTCTCACCATCTTCAGGGTTACAGCTTGCTCTTTCTCTTGGTCTCTTGCTTCCAGGAGCTTCTCAGCACTGAGATCCCAGGTACCCCTGGCTGTTCGTCTTTGGTGGTGGTAGGATCCTCCTCTCTGCTCTGAAATTGGCTCTCTTTTAACACAAAACTGACCAATCCCCTTGGATTATCCTATCACACAGTCCTGCCCAATCACCTGGGTGGGAGTTACAAGACCATGGCTGTAAAGGCCACACAAAAGTAATCAATTGCACTGCAGCTCTAATTCCCTCTTAATGGGAAATGGTATTTAGAAGCCAAGATCTGAGCTTGTGTGCTCATTGCCACTGAGGTGTCATTGTTTCTGGCCTCTACGTGGATGGAGCTAGGAGATATGGATATTAAACAAATAATTTATTTTATAAGGACCAACATAGAGCTGGTTATATGCGGTAGAAGTTAAAGATGTCCCAAATGTCCAACTTCTTCAAACTGCTGTACCACTTCATCATCTCTAACATCAACCACTTCCCTCCCCACAGTACTCTCCCTATGGTCTTTGGGTTCTGTAATTCACTGCAACATCTCACAGAACTCACAAACTGTACTTACAGCTAAGTAGTTTATTAGGAAAGTAACAGGGTACAACTTGGGATCAGGAATGACTCAGGATACAGTTCTTGATCAAGACAGCTTCTTCTCGCCCTCTGCTGCTGGGCTGTGCTCGGGGTCTTGTAGGGCAAGTGTTATGACTTTTAGCTCTGTGGGTCAACAAGCCCCACCACAGTCTTCTCACGCTGGTTCCTGCCGTCTCATGCTGCTATTGCTCTTACCACTGCCACGCCACTGTCTCTCACTGTCTTCCATGTTATAGCTCCTCCCCCTCTCTGTCTCCCTTTAAGCTTACCAGGATGGCAAAACTGACCAATACCCTTGTTAGGTTCCATACACCTTATTTGCATGCTCCCACCCTCACAAGGGTTCCATGCATCTTATTTGCACTAGCAGCAAGCTGTCCAATCCCCTTGGTGGGCCACAAGCACCTTATTGGCATAGTCCTACCCAATCTTTGTGTGGGAGTCAAGAACAACATGGCTAGAAGGGCCATATTAAGTAATTCTATATAGATATATTGATATATAAACCAAAACACTTGTTGCTGTTGAGTTGATTCCAACTCATGGTGAACTCATGAGTTATGGAGTAGAATCGCTCCATCTTTATCCCTTTCATGGATTTTTTTTTGGCAGGCATTTGAGCCACTTTAGTGTGTTCTGGTGTCATGGCGGATACTGGTGCAACTGTCTAAAAAACAAGGAAGTTGGTCTGCACCAGATTTAAGTGCTGAGAACCATTCATATGAGGGGATGCTTCCTGGAGAAGTGATTGTGTGACATGTTTGTGTCTTTTGGCTTCTGTACAATGAGATAAGTCTTGCAAGTATGTTAGCTATGTCCTTTGTGTTACTGGGAAGGCACGGTTACTGGCATTTGGAAATATTCAAGTAAATGAGTTATTCTGGGGATGAAAACAGTTTATGATACACTTCCTGGACATGGACTGATATGTCCCACGAGTGTGGTGTTCCTCATGGAACAGGGCATCAATATGGCGCACTCCAAATCAGACTGACAACAATTATGTGCAGCGAGTGCAATGTTTATTTAGTATTTCATGTGTATTTTTGGAAAGTTGAGGAAGATATTTCATGGCTCAAGTGTAATGAAGAAGTGTGATATACCAGCGGAACAATATATCCTGCATGTGTGATGTGCTTCATGGATAATGGGACTGATATATCCCACTTGTAACTGGCACATCGTTTTTTCAAATAATAAAAAAACTAAAAACAAACAATGGTTCAGTATCCATTCCATTATTGAAAAAACATGGAATCACCAAAAATTTCACCCATGAGAGGGTTATGGAAGCAGGTCACTGCAGTGCCACTGGATGGGTTCAAATAACCAACCTTTTGGTTAGTATCCAAGAGCAAACCATTTGCACCATCCAGGGACCCCTATATTGATATATACATACATAAATACGTATTTAGGAGTCCTGGCGGCACAGAACAAATCTGTCTTGGAAGAAGTATAGCCAGAATGCTCCTTAGAAACTAGGATGGCAAGACTTTGTCTCGCTTATTTTGGACATGTTATCAGGGGGGACCAGTCCCTCAAGAAAGACCTCATGCTTGGTAAAGTGGAGAGTCAGCAAAAAAGAGAAAGACCCTCAATAAGATGGACTGACACAATGACTGCAACAGTGGGCTCAAACACAGCAATGATTATGAGGATGATACAGGACCGGGCAGTGTTTTGTTCTAATGTACATCGGGTTGCTATGAGTTAGAACTGATTGGACAGCACCTAACAACAACATATATATATATATATATATATATATAGTATATTTACATATATTATATATGTGTATATGTATTTATGAATTTGTATTTGTTGTGGTGAGTTGATGTCAAGTCATACCAACTCATAGCAACCCCATGTGTGCAGAGTAGAACTGTGCTCCACAGAGTTTTCAAGACTGGTTTTCAGAACCGGATTGCCAGGCCTGTCTTCCAAGGCACCTCTGGGTGAGTGTGAGCTACCAACTTTTCAGCTAGTACCTGAGGGCTTACCATTTGCATTACCC
Organism: Trichechus manatus latirostris; assembly: GCF_000243295.1. Classification (NCBI taxonomy): domain Eukaryota; kingdom Metazoa; phylum Chordata; class Mammalia; order Sirenia; family Trichechidae; genus Trichechus; species Trichechus manatus. The sequence continues at coordinate 3,285,962 of NW_004443944.1, forward strand.
AGGGACTCAAATTTAGAATGACAGTGATTATTTTCTTTCTGTCTTAGATTTTATATGTGAATATAGTTGTATACACAAGGATCCACTGCCCACACCCATGAAAGTAGCAGTCAAGAAATCGAATGACCTATTGCATTGGGCAAATCTTCTGCAAAAGACCTCTTTAAAGTGTTGAAAAGCAAAGATGTCACTTTAAGGACTAAAGTGTACCTGACCCAATTGTCTCACATGCACGCAAAAGCTGCACAATGAATAAGGAAGACTAAAGAACAATTGACATCTTTGAATTATGGTGTTGGTGAAGAATATTGAATATACCATGGACTGCCAGAAGAACATATAGTTGTATGTATTTGTGCTAAAAACCATAGTTTGTAATAACATTAACACAGTTACTTATTTATTCTAAAAGAAATTAAATTGTGTGAAAATTGTTATACCAAAATTACTACTAACAATAAGTGAATTTTAAGATTTCTCTGTAGTTCTTTTTATCCTTAGAAAATCACCACCAAGGATTTAGAGTCAGGTTGATGTTTTCGAAGATTACTTGGAATATTTTTTTTCTCTGTGTCATTATGTTACCAGGTATGTTTGTTTCAGCTTGTTTTTAGTTTAAGGGTTTGTTGGGTTTCTTCCCCCTTTAAATTTTTTTTTTTTTTTTTTTTGACTGAGTAAAGCTTCTGCATGCTTCAAATCATTCAGTTCTGACTTCAACATCTTTTGTTCCAGTTAGATTCTTTTCTATAACTCTTAGTTTTTTGGGCTCATAAAATTGGCATATTTACATATTCCTGTCTGGGGATATTGGCATTTCTTATGCACACAGACAGTGATGATATTGTTAGGTGCTGTGGAGTCCATTCTGACTCACTGTGACCCTATGCACAGCAGAAACACTGCCCAGTCCTGCACTATCCTCAGAATTGTTGCTGTTGGAGCCTATTGTTGCAGCCACTGTGTCAATCCATCTTGTCGACGGTCTCCCTCTTTTTGGCTGACCCTCTGCTTTTCCTAGCTTGATGTCATTCTCCAGGGACTGGTCCTTCCTGAGAACATGTCCAAAGTACGTGAGACGAAGTCTTGCCATCCTCGCTTCTAAGGAGTATTCCGGCTGTACTTCTTCCAGGATAGATTTGTTTGTTCTTTTGGTAGTCCATGGTATTCAATATTCTTTGCCAACCCCATAATTCAAAGATATCAGTTCTTTTTTGGTCTTCCTTATTTACTGTCCAGCTTTCACACGCATATGAGGCGATTGAAAATACCATGGCTTGGTTCAGGTTAACCTTAGTCCTCAAAGTGACAGCTCCTTTTGAACGCTTTAAAGAGGTCTTTTGGAGCGGATTTGCCGAATGCAATACATCATTTGATTTTTTGACTGCTACCTTCGAGAGAGCAAGTGAAATGAAATCCTTGACAACTTCAGTATTTTCTCAGTTTATCATGATGTTGCTCATTGGTCCAGTTGTGAGGACTTTTGTTTTCTTTATGTTGTAGTGTAATCCATACTGAAGGCTGTGGTCTTTAATCTTCATCTGTAAGTGCTTCAAGTACTCTTCACTTTCAGCAAGCAAGGTTGTGTCATCTGCATAACACAGGTTGTTAATGAGTCTTCCTCCAATCCTGATACCACATTTTTCTTCATATAGTCCAACTTCTCGGATTATATTCTCAGCATACAGATTGAATAGGTATGGTGAAAGGATACAACCTTGATGCACACCTTTCCTGACTTTAAACCAGGCAGTATCCCCTTGTTCTGTTGGAATGACTGCCTCTTGGTCTATGTACAAGTTCCTCATGAGCACAATCAAGTGTTCTGGAATTTCTATTTTTCACAACGTTATCCATAGTTTGTTATGATCTGCACAGTCAAATGTCTTTGCATAGTCAATAAAACACAGGTAAACATCTTTCTGGTATTCTCAGCTCTTAGTCAAGATCCATTTGACTTCAGCTATGATATTCCTGGTTCCCCGTCCTCTTCTAAACCTGGCTTGAATTTCTGGCAGTTTCCTGTCGATATACTTCTGCAGCCTCTTTTGAATGATCTTCAGCAAAATTTTACTCATTTGTGATATTCTGTTCAGCTCATTTACTTCATCGTATCTTCTGTTCGCTTTAGATACTCGACATTTAAGAGCAGGTTTCATAATCTCTTCTGATATCCTTTTTTGTCTTTTCTTTCTTTCTTGTCTTTTTAATGACCTCTTGCTTTCTTCATGTATGATGTCCTTGATGTCATTCCACAACTCCTCTGGTCTTCGGTCATTAGTGTTCAACGCGTCAAATCTATTCTTGAGATGGTCTCTAAAATCAGGTGGCATACACTCAAGGTTGTATTTTGGCCGTCGTGGACTTGCTCTAATTTTGTTCAGCTCCAATTTGACTTGCATATGAGCAATTGATGGGCTGTTCCACAGTTGTCACCTGGCCTTGTTCTGGCTTCTCCATAATCTCCTTCCACAGATGTAGTTGATTTGATTCCTGTGTATTCCATCTGGTGAGGTCCACGTGTATAGTCACCGTTCCTGTTGTAGAAAAAATGTATTTGTAATGAAGAAGTCTTTGGTCTTGCAAAATTTTATCATGAGATCCCTGGTGTCATTTGTGTCACCAAGGCCACATTTTCCAACCACTGTTCCTTGTTTTTGGTCTCCGTCTTTCACATTCCAAACACCAGTAGTTATCAATGCACCTTGATTGCATGTTCGATCAATTTCAGACTGCAGAAATTGGTAAAAATCTTCAGTTTCTTCATGTTTGGCCTTAGTGGTTGATGCGTATATTTGAATAATAGTCCTGTTAACTGGTCTTCCTTGTAGGTGTGTGGATATTATCCTATCGGTGACAGCACTGTACTTCAGGATAGATCTTGAAATGTTCTTTTTGACAATGAATGCAAAGCCATTCCTCTTCAATTGTCATTCCCAGCACAGTAGACCATATGATTTTGCAATTCCAAATAGACAACTCCAGTCCATTTCAGCTCACTAATGCCTAGGATATCTATCTTTATGCATTCCATTTCATTTTTGACAACTACCAATTTTCATAGATTCCTACTTCATATATTCCATGTTTTGATTATTAATTGATGTTTGCAGCTGTTTTTTCTCATTTTGAGTCTTCTCATTTTGTCTGATATAGTGCCGGAAGATGAGCCACTCAGGTTGGAAGGCACTCAAAATATGACTGGGGATGAGCTGCCTCCTCAAAGTAGAGTTGACCTTAATGATGTGGATAGAGTAAAGCTTTCGAGGACTTTATTTGCTGATTTGGCATGACTCAAAACATAGACAATAGACAAGAATTTCCACAGATATGATCCATGAAACATTACATTCATGAAGAGGAGTCCTGGTGGTACAATAGTGAAGCACTCCGCTGCTAACAGAAAGGTCAGTGGTTCAAATCCACCCAGAGTCTTCTAGGGAGAAAGATCTGGCGATCTGCTCCCATAAATAGAATAACCCAGAAAATGTTCTGGAGCATTTCTACTCTGTCACATGGGGTCACTAGGAGTCGGAATTGACCTGACAACTGCACCCAACAACAACAGCTAAAGATACTCCTTACTTTTATTTTGCCTCCTAGCTTTAAAAACTACATGACTTAAAACATAAAAGTAAGAAGTTCAATGAAAATCATAGGGGTACCATAAAGGTAAAAAAATTATTTTGAACCTATCATGTGCAAAACAAAATAAAGTCTATGGAATTCTAGAGAAGAATGATGCAATTAGATAGGGAAACACATCTTAGATCCCAGCACTGTTTAATTATCAACACGCAGATAAGTCAAAAGCAAAGGGATGGAGGAAGACACATCGTGCTGGCACTAATCAAAAGAAAGCGGAGTACCTACATCAAACTCAAGCCAAGTAGACTTTTGTTGCTGTTCATTGCAGTCCAGTTGATTCAGATTCTCGGAGTCCTCATGTGTGCAGAGTAGAATTGCTCCATAGGATTTTCAAGGCTGTGACCTTTCAGAATCAGATCACCAGGCTTTACTCCCAGGGCACCTCAGAGTGGGTTTGAACCACCAACCTTTTGGTTAGTAGTCGTCCAGCACTTAACCATTTGGACCACCCAGTAGACTTTAAGATAAGGAACATTTTCAGTGATAAGGTGGGGCACTACGTGATGTTAAAGGGGTCAATTCTCCAAGAAGACAACCGTCTTAAACATGTACGCACCTAAATAGAAAGTATCAAAAATACTTGAGGCAAAACAGATAGAACTACAAGAACTGACAAATCCACTATCATAACTGGAGACTTCAACATGCCACTGTCAGTACATCAAATAGGCAACAACAACAAAAATCAGTAAGGATATGGTTGACCTGAACAGAACTGCCAATCAATTTGATCTATTGACACAGAATACTCCATCCAACAGCAGAATAAAACATATTCTTCTCAAAGACACATGGAATACTTACCAAGACAGACCACATTCTGGGTCATAAATTATTGGTTTTAATTAATCTGGAAGAATAAGTAACATATGAAATATATTTTCAGATCACAACAGAATGAAACTAGATATCAATAACAGAGAGATACCTGGGATACCTCCAAATGCTTTGAGATTAAATAACACTCTAAGTAGTACATGGGTCAAAGAAAAATCTCAGGAGAAATTAAAAATATTTTAAACTAACTGAAAATTAAAAACCAATCTATGAAAATGTGTAGGATGAAGAGAAAGTATTATTTAGAAGTTAATTTATAGTATTAAATGCATATATTAGAAAATGCGAAAAATAAAAAATGAAACATACCAACAATCAAGAAGATGACTTGGGAGTGGGCAATATTTAGTTTCATTGTACATAAGGTTGCCATGAGTCAGAATTGACTGGACAGCAGCTCTCTGTCTCTTTCTAACATCATATTTAATAGTGAATGATGAATGTTTTCTCCATAAGATCAAGAGCCAGACATGGACGTCCATTCTCTCCACTCCTACTCAACATTGCACTGGAGTTCTATCCAGGACAATTAGGCAAGAAATGAAATAAAAGGCTTACAGATTAAAAAGGAAGAAGTAAAATTATCTCTTTTTAAATATGAAATGAGCTTGTATGTAGAAAATCCTAAGGAGTCCCCTAAAACAGTGTTAAAATTAAGATACTAGTTTACCAAGATTTCAGGATACAATATCAATTGTATTCCTGCACACTAGCAATGAACAATCAAAAAACGATACTAGTGAAACAATTCCATTTACAATGTCAAAAAATGAAAATTTAAGAATAAGTTTAATGAAGAAGACCTAGATAAATAAAAAAAATACTCCATGATCATAAATTGGAAGACAATACTATGCAAATAAATCTACAGACTTAAGGTAATCTCTATCAAAATCCCAGCTGAGTTATCTTCCAGAATTGATTAGCTGGTCCTAAAACTCACATGGAAACTTAAGGTTCCCCAAATAGCCAAACTAATGCTGAAGAAGAACAAAGTTGGAGGACCCACACCTCCCGATTCTGAAACTTACCGCCAAGTTACGGTATTAAAGACGGTTTGGGGCTGCTGCAAGGCTAGACACACAGATCAGTGGGATAGAATTGAGAGCCCAGAGATAATCCCATACATTTATTTCTATTGATTCTTGACGGTGTGGGAAAGGGTAAGATTTTCAACAAATGGTGATGGGACAACCAGATGTCCACATACAAAGGAATTAGGTTGGACCTACTTTTGACCTCACGTACAGAAGTGAACTCAAAAACCAAGAAAAGACCTAAATGCAAAAGTTAAAACAATAAAACTCTTAGGAAAAAAAATTGGTGTAAAACTATAGAACTTGGGTTAGGTGAAGCCTTCTTAGATGTGACATCAAATGCACCAGCAAACGAAGTGTGGGGTGGGGATTAAAAATTGGACTTCATCAAAATTAAAGACTTTTGTGCTTCAAAGGATGCCATCAGGAAAGTAGAAACTATCATAAGTGGGGGCTTTAACATTCCATTGTCAGTACATCCAGTAGGCAAAAAATCAGCAAGCATATGGTTGACCTGAAAAGTACTGTCAATCAGTTTGATCTACTGACATAGACTACTCCATCCAACAACAGCAGAACACATGTTCTTCTTAAAGTCACGTGGAATACTCACCAAGGCAGATTGCAGAATGGGAGAAAATATTTACAAATCATATATATGATAAGGAAATAATATCTAGAAAGGGTAAAAAAAAAATGCTTACAACTCAATAATAGAAAGAAAACTACCCAATTAAAAAATGGGCAAAGGATCTGAATAAACTTTCTCTGAAGAAGATATACGGATGGCCAACAAGCACATGAAAATATACTCAACATCATTGTCCATCAGGGAAATGCAAATCAAAGCCACAATGAGATACCAATTCACACCCACTAGGATAGCTAAAATAAAAAAGACAGATAATAACAAGTGCTGGTGAGGATGTGGAGATACTGGAACCCTCATACACTGCTGATGTAAATGTGAAATGATGCAGGCACTTTTGAAAACAGTCTGCCAGTTCCTCAGACATTAAACATACAGTTATCTTGTGACCCAGCAATTCCACTGCTAGGTATATACCCAAGAGAAATTAAAATATATATACACATAAAAATGAGGGCACAAATGCCCATAACAACATTATCTATAGTAGGCAAAAAGTGGAAGCAACCCAAAGCTTACTCATACAATGGAATATTACTCAGCAATAAAAAGTAACGGAGTTCTGATATATGATACAATGTGCCGAACCTTGAGGGCGTTATGTTAAGTCAAAAAAGCCAGACGCAAAAGACTACATGTTACATGATTTCATTTATATGAAAAGTCTAGATTAGGTACCACCACCTGTCTGTTGGTTTCTCTTACTGTGGTGGCTTGCATGTGGCTGTGATGCTGGAAGATATGCCACCAGTATTTCAAATACCAGTAGGGTCACTTATAGTGGACAGGTCTCAGGGGAGCTTCCAGACTAAGCAAACTAGGAAAAAAGGCCTAGCAATCTACTTTTGAAAATGAGCTGATGAAAATCCTATGGATCACAACAGAACATTGTCCAATGAGCCCCCTGGCTTGGAAGGCACTCAAAATACACAGTGGCTGCAACAGTGGATTTGAACATACCAGTGATTGCAAAGATGGAGCAGCACCTGCAACACTTCATTCTGTTATACACAGGGTCGCCCATCGATTCTGTGGGAGAAAGACCTGGCCATCTGCTTCTGTAAAGACTGCAGCCTAGAAAACCCTACTGGACAGTTTTACGCTGTCTTATAGGGTCACTATGAGGCGGAATCGGCTTGTGAGCCCCTAAAAACAACATAGGGTTGCCGTGAGGTGGAGCTGTGTGGACAGCAGGTAACCACAACAACAGAACAGGTGCGTCTACAGAAACAGCAGGGAGTTCAGTGTCTGCCTAGGGTTTGTAAGGAAGTGTGGTTTAGCGGAAAGAGAAATGACTGCTCCTGGGTACGGAGGCTTTTTTTGTTTTTATTGTACTTTAGATGAAGGTTTACAGAACAACTAGTTTCTCAGTAAACAGTCAGTACACATATTGTTTCATGACATTGGTTTACAACCCCATGACATGTCAACCCTTTCCCTTCTCGACCTTAGAGGACCTTTTGTGTGTGTGTGTGTGTGTGTGAAAATATACATAGCCAAAGATACACCCTTTCAAAAGTTTCTACATGTACGATTCAGTGACATCGATTACATTCTTCCAGTTGTGCTGCTATTCTCACTATCCTTTTCCAAATTATTCCATCACCATTATCTTCAACCCACTGCCCC